>NW_028283895.1:0-2500 GCF_059441095.1 Idiotropiscis lumnitzeri
TTCTAAGTCCCCTTTCCAGCGGGGAACTTTCAAACATTGTATCCGACCAAAGGAAGGCTGTTGGCGGGCGCGGCGCGGCTCACAGCCCGCCCTCAGGCACGGAGCTCCGGTGAAATTTGCTCAATTCTTCTAAGTCCCCTTTCCAGCGGGGAACTTTGAAACATTGTATCCGACCAAAGGAAGGCTGTTGGCGGGCACGGCGCGGCTCATAGCCGGCCCTCGAGCACGGAGCTCCGGGGGAATTTGCCTCATTTCTTCTAAGTCCCCTTTCCAGCGGGGAACTTTGAAACATTGTATCCGACCAAAGGAAGGCTGTTGGCGGGCACGGCGCGGCTCATAGCCGGCCCTCGAGCACGGAGCTCCGGGGGAATTTGCCTCATTTCTTCTAAGTCCCCTTTCCAGCGGGGAACTTTGAAACATTGTATCCGACCAAAGGAAGGCTGTTGGCGGGCACGGCGCGGCTCATAGCCGGCCCTCGAGCACGGAGCTCCGGGGGAATTTGCCTCATTTCTTCTAAGTCCCCTTTCCAGCGGGGAACTTTGAAACATTGTATCCGACCACTGAAGGCTGTTGGCGGGCACGGCGCGGCTCATAGCCGGCCCTCGGGCACGGAGCTCCGGGTGAATTTGCCTCATTTCTTCTAAGTCCCCTTTCCAGCGGGGAACTTTGAAACATTGTATCCGACCGTGGAAGGCTGTTGGCGGGCACGGCGCGGCTCATAGCCGGCCCTCGGGCACGGAGCTCCGGGTGAATTTGCCTCATTTCTTCTAAGTCCCCTTTCCAGCGGGGAACTTTGAAACATTGTATCCGACCACTGAAGGCTGTTGGCGGGCGCGGCGCGGCTCACAGCCCGCCCTCAGGCACGGAGCTCCGGGGAAATTTGCCTCATTTCTTCTAAGTCCCCTTTCCAGCGGGGACCTTTCAAACATTGTATCCGACCACTGAAGGCTGTTGGCGGACGCGGCGCGGCTCACAGCCCGCCCTCAGGCACGGAGCTCCGGGGAAATTTGCCTCATTTCTTCTAAGTCCCCTTTCCAGCGGGGAACTTTCAAACATTGTATCCGACCACTGAAGGCTGTTGGCGGGCGCGGCGCGGCTCACAGCCCGCACTCAGGCACGGAGCTCCGGGGAAATTTGCCTCATTTCTTCTAAGTCCCCTTTCCAGCGGGGACCTTTCAAACATTGTATCCGACCACTGAAGGCTGTTGGCGGACGCGGCGCGGCTCACAGCCCGCCCTCAGGCACGGAGCTCCGGGGAAATTTGCCTCATTTCTTCTAAGTCCCCTTTCCAGCGGGGAACTTTCAAACATTGTATCCGACCACTGAAGGCTGTTGGCGGGCGCGGCGCGGCTCACAGCCCGCACTCAGGCACGGAGCTCCGGGGAAATTTGCCTCATTTCTTCTAAGTCCCCTTTCCAGCGGGGACCTTTCAAACATTGTATCCGACCACTGAAGGCTGTTGGCGGACGCGGCGCGGCTCACAGCCCGCCCTCAGGCACGGAGCTCCGGGGAAATTTGCCTCATTTCTTCTAAGTCCCCTTTCCAGCGGGGACCTTTCAAACATTGTATCCGACCACTGAAGGCTGTTGGCGGACGCGGCGCGGCTCACAGCCCGCCCTCAGGCACGGAGCTCCGGGGGAATTTGCCCCCTCATTTCTTCTAAGTCCCCTTTAGGCGACCAGGGGTTGACAATTTAGGTGACCAGGGGTTGACAATTTAGGCGACCAGGGGTGACTTTTAGGCGACCAGGGGTGAGGTTTAGGCGACCAGGGGTGAGGTTTAGGCGACCAGGGGTAGCGTTTAGGCGACCAGGGGCGTTGCAGTTCCGCCGAATTGCATTAGGGGCGCTGCAGTAGGCAAACGTTTTTACCCCTAGTCAGAGGGTCATTTGCCTACTTCCCAGGTTTACCCGGGTTTTCCAAAACACCTGGGGCACATTTTTAGGAACCACGTTTTTAGAAACAAAAATTCTTCTATGTCCACCTCCGTGAAAGAAATTGCCCAATGGTTCCCGCGGAAGAGAGCTGCCAGGCGGACGCATACTGCAATAACGGCCGCCCTGGCGCTCTGGTGGATGTTATCCTCGAAATTTCTTCTATGTGCCCATTCCAGCGGGCAACTTGCGAACAATGGTGTCCGACCATGGAAGGCTGTTGGCGGACGCGGCGCGGCTCACAGCCCGCCCTCAGGCACGGAGCTCCGGGGGAATTTTCCCCTCATTTCTTCTAAGTCCCCATTCCAGCGGGGAGCTTGCAAACGTGGTATCCGACCACTGAAGGCTGTTGGCGGGCACGGCCCCACCAGCGCAACACGGCACTTCCTATGACTCGGGTCCGACGCAGGAGGAGCGGTCCTCCCGGCCCCGCCACACGGCACTTCCTATGACTCGGGTCCGACGCAGGAGGAGCGGTCCTCCCGGCCCCGCCACACGGCACTTCCTATGACTCGGGTCCGACGCAGGAGGAGCGGTCCTCCCGGCCCCGCCACACGGCACTTCCTA
>NW_028283895.1:15000-31423 GCF_059441095.1 Idiotropiscis lumnitzeri
GCCCAAATGGAAGCTCCGGAGGAGGAGTGCGGGCGTGTGTCACACTTGGCCCGAATATGAGCACCTTCCCCGGGCACAGGCGGTGCCAAGCGGCCCCTAAGTTTGCCCAAATGGAAGCTCCGGAGGAGGAGTGCGGGCGTGTGTCACACTTGGCCCGAATATGAGCACCTTCCCCGGGCACAGACGGTGCCAAGCGGCCCCTAAGTTTGCCCAAATGGAAGCTCCGGAGGAGGAGTGCATGCTGCCTGACAGTGAAGCCGACTATGAGCACCTTCCCCGGGCACAGGCGGTGCCAAGCGGCCCCTAAGTCTACCCTCATGGAAGCTCCGGAGGAGGAGTGCGGGCGTGTGTCACACTTGGCCCGAATATGAGCACCTTCCCCGGGCACAGACGGTGCCAAGCGGCCCCTAAGTTTGCCCAAATGGAAGCTCCGGAGGAGGAGTGCACGCTGTGTGACAGTGAAGCCGAATATGAGCACCTTCCCCGGGCACAGGCGGTGCCAAGCGGCCCCTAAGTCTACCCTTATGGAAGCTCCGGAGGAGGAGTGCGGGCGTGTGTCACACTTGGCCCGAATAGGAGCACCTTCCCCGGGCACAGACGGTGCCAAGCGGCCCCTAAGTTTGCCCTTATGGAAGCTCCGGAGGAGGAGTGCATGCTGTGTGACAGTGAAGCCGAATAGGAGCACCTTCCCCGTGCACAGGCGGTGCCAAGCGGCCCCTAAGTTTGCCCTAATGGAAGCTCCGGAGGAGGAGTGCGGGCGTGTGTCACACTTGGCCCGAATAGGAGCACCTTCCCCGGGCACAGACGGTGCCAAGCGGCCCCTAAGTTTGCCCAAATGGAAGCTCCGGAGGAGGAGTGCATGCTGCCTGACAGTGAAGCCGAATATGAGCACCTTCCCCGGGCACAGGCGGTGCCAAGCGGCCCCTAAGTTTGCCCTAATGGAAGCTCCGGAGGAGGAGTGCGGGCGTGTGTCACACTTAGCCCGGAGAGGAGCACCTTCCCCGGGCACAGGCGGTGCCAAGTGGCCCCTAAGTTTGCCCTAATGGAAGCTCCGGACAGTGAAGCCGAATATGAGCACCTTCCCCGGGCACAGGCGGTGCCAAGTGGCCCCTAAGTCTACCCTCATGGAAGCTCCGGAGGAGGAGTGCATGCTGTGTGACAGTGAAGCCGAATAGGAGCACCTTCCCCGGGCACAGACGGTGCCAAGCGGCCCCTAAGTTTGCCCTTATGGAAGCTCCGGAGGAGGAGTGCATGCTGTGTGACAGTGAAGCCGAATAGGAGCACCTTCCCCGGGCACAGACGGTGCCAAGCGGCCCCTAAGTTTGCCCTTATGGAAGCTCCGGAGGAGGAGTGCATGCTGTGTGACAGTGAAGCCGAATAGGAGCACCTTCCCCGGGCACAGACGGTGCCAAGCGGCCCCTAAGTTTGCCCTTATGGAAGCTCCGGAGGAGGAGTGCGGGCGTGTGTCACACTTGGCCCGAATATGAGCACCTTCCCCGGGCACAGACGGTGCCAAGCGGCCCCTAAGTCTACCCTCATGGAAGCTCCGGAGGAGGAGTGCGGGCGTGTGTCACACTTGGCCCGAATATGAGCACCTTCCCCGGGCACAGACGGTGCCAAGCGGCCCCTAAGTTTGCCCAAATGGAAGCTCCGGAGGAGGAGTGCACGCTGTGTGACAGTGAAGCCGAATATGAGCACCTTCCCCGGGCACAGGCGGTGCCAAGCGGCCCCTAAGTTTGCCCAAATGGAAGCTCCGGAGGAGGAGTGCATGCTGCCTGACAGTGAAGCCGAATATGAGCACCTTCCCCGGGCACAGACGGTGCCAAGCGGCCCCTAAGTTTGCCCAAATGGAAGCTCCGGAGGAGGAGTGCATGCTGCATGACAGTGAAGCCGAATAGGAGCACCTTCCCCGGGCACAGACGGTGCCAAGCGGCCCCTAAGTTTGCCCTAATGGAAGCTCCGGAGGAGGAGTGCATGCTGCCTGACAGTGAAGCCGAATATGAGCACCTTCCCCGGGCACAGGCGGTGCCAAGCGGCCCCTAAGTTTGCCCAAATGGAAGCTCCGGAGGAGGAGTGCATGCTGCCTGACAGTGAAGCCGAATATGAGCACCTTCCCCGGGCACAGGCGGTGCCAAGCGGCCCCTAAGTTTGCCCAAATGGAAGCTCCGGAGGAGGAGTGCGGGCGTGTGTCACACTTGGCCCGAATATGAGCACCTTCCCCGGGCACAGGCGGTGCCAAGCGGCCCCTAAGTTTACCCTCATGGAAACTCCGGAGGAGGAGGGCGGGCGTGTGTCACACTTGGCCCGAATATGAGGACCTTCCCCGGGCACAGGCCGTGCCAAGCGGCCCCTAAGTCTACCCTTATGGAAGCTCCGGAGGAGGAGTGCATGCTGCCTGACAGTGAAGCCGAATAGGAGCACCTTCCCCGGGCACAGACGGTGCCAAGCGGCCCCTAAGTTTGCCCTTATGGAAGCTCCGGAGGAGGAGTGCATGCTGTGTGACAGTGAAGCCGAATAGGAGCACCTTCCCCGGGCACAGACGGTGCCAAGCGGCCCCTAAGTCTACCCTTATGGAAGCTCCGGAGGAGGAGTGCGGGCGTGTGTCACACTTGGCCCGAATAGGAGCACCTTCCCCGGGCACAGACGGTGCCAAGCGGCCCCTAAGTTTGCCCTTATGGAAGCTCCGGAGGAGGAGTGCATGCTGTGTGACAGTGAAGCCGAATAGGAGCACCTTCCCCGTGCACAGGCGGTGCCAAGCGGCCCCTAAGTTTGCCCTAATGGAAGCTCCGGAGGAGGAGTGCGGGCGTGTGTCACACTTGGCCCGAATAGGAGCACCTTCCCCGGGCACAGACGGTGCCAAGCGGCCCCTAAGTTTGCCCAAATGGAAGCTCCGGAGGAGGAGTGCATGCTGCCTGACAGTGAAGCCGAATATGAGCACCTTCCCCGGGCACAGGCGGTGCCAAGCGGCCCCTAAGTTTGCCCTAATGGAAGCTCCGGGGGAGGAGTGCGGGCGTGTGTCACACTTAGCCCGGAGAGGAGCACCTTCCCCGGGCACAGGCGGTGCCAAGCGGCCCCTAAGTTTGCCCTTATGGAAGCTCCGGAGGATGAGTGCATGCTGCCTGACAGTGAAGCCGAATATGAGCACCTTCCCCGGGCACAGGCGGTGCCAAGCGGCCCCTAAGTTTGCCCTAATGGAAGCTCCGGGGGAGGAGTGCGGGCGTGTGTCACACTTAGCCCGGAGAGGAGCACCTTCCCCGGGCACAGACGGTGCCAAGCGGCCCCTAAGTTTGCCCTTATGGAAGCTCCGGAGGAGGAGTGCGGGCGTGTGTCACACTTGGCCCGAATATGAGCACCTTCCCCGGGCACAGGCGGTGCCAAGCGGCCCCTAAGTTTGCCCAAATGGAAGCTCCGGAGGAGGAGTGCGGGCGTGTGTCACACTTGGCCCGAATATGAGCACCTTCCCCGGGCACAGGCGGTGCCAAGCGGCCCCTAAGTTTGCCCAAATGGAAGCTCCGGAGGAGGAGTGCGGGCGTGTGTCACACTTGGCCCGAATATGAGCACCTTCCCCGGGCACAGACGGTGCCAAGCGGCCCCTAAGTTTGCCCAAATGGAAGCTCCGGAGGAGGAGTGCATGCTGCCTGACAGTGAAGCCGACTATGAGCACCTTCCCCGGGCACAGGCGGTGCCAAGCGGCCCCTAAGTCTACCCTCATGGAAGCTCCGGAGGAGGAGTGCGGGCGTGTGTCACACTTGGCCCGAATATGAGCACCTTCCCCGGGCACAGACGGTGCCAAGCGGCCCCTAAGTTTGCCCAAATGGAAGCTCCGGAGGAGGAGTGCACGCTGTGTGACAGTGAAGCCGAATATGAGCACCTTCCCCGGGCACAGGCGGTGCCAAGCGGCCCCTAAGTCTACCCTTATGGAAGCTCCGGAGGAGGAGTGCGGGCGTGTGTCACACTTGGCCCGAATAGGAGCACCTTCCCCGGGCACAGACGGTGCCAAGCGGCCCCTAAGTTTGCCCTTATGGAAGCTCCGGAGGAGGAGTGCATGCTGTGTGACAGTGAAGCCGAATAGGAGCACCTTCCCCGTGCACAGGCGGTGCCAAGCGGCCCCTAAGTTTGCCCTAATGGAAGCTCCGGAGGAGGAGTGCGGGCGTGTGTCACACTTGGCCCGAATAGGAGCACCTTCCCCGGGCACAGACGGTGCCAAGCGGCCCCTAAGTTTGCCCAAATGGAAGCTCCGGAGGAGGAGTGCATGCTGCCTGACAGTGAAGCCGAATATGAGCACCTTCCCCGGGCACAGGCGGTGCCAAGCGGCCCCTAAGTTTGCCCTAATGGAAGCTCCGGAGGAGGAGTGCGGGCGTGTGTCACACTTAGCCCGGAGAGGAGCACCTTCCCCGGGCACAGGCGGTGCCAAGTGGCCCCTAAGTTTGCCCTAATGGAAGCTCCGGACAGTGAAGCCGAATATGAGCACCTTCCCCGGGCACAGGCGGTGCCAAGTGGCCCCTAAGTCTACCCTCATGGAAGCTCCGGAGGAGGAGTGCATGCTGTGTGACAGTGAAGCCGAATAGGAGCACCTTCCCCGGGCACAGACGGTGCCAAGCGGCCCCTAAGTTTGCCCTTATGGAAGCTCCGGAGGAGGAGTGCATGCTGTGTGACAGTGAAGCCGAATAGGAGCACCTTCCCCGGGCACAGACGGTGCCAAGCGGCCCCTAAGTTTGCCCTTATGGAAGCTCCGGAGGAGGAGTGCATGCTGTGTGACAGTGAAGCCGAATAGGAGCACCTTCCCCGGGCACAGACGGTGCCAAGCGGCCCCTAAGTTTGCCCTTATGGAAGCTCCGGAGGAGGAGTGCGGGCGTGTGTCACACTTGGCCCGAATATGAGCACCTTCCCCGGGCACAGACGGTGCCAAGCGGCCCCTAAGTCTACCCTCATGGAAGCTCCGGAGGAGGAGTGCGGGCGTGTGTCACACTTGGCCCGAATATGAGCACCTTCCCCGGGCACAGACGGTGCCAAGCGGCCCCTAAGTTTGCCCAAATGGAAGCTCCGGAGGAGGAGTGCACGCTGTGTGACAGTGAAGCCGAATATGAGCACCTTCCCCGGGCACAGGCGGTGCCAAGCGGCCCCTAAGTTTGCCCAAATGGAAGCTCCGGAGGAGGAGTGCATGCTGCCTGACAGTGAAGCCGAATATGAGCACCTTCCCCGGGCACAGACGGTGCCAAGCGGCCCCTAAGTTTGCCCAAATGGAAGCTCCGGAGGAGGAGTGCATGCTGCATGACAGTGAAGCCGAATAGGAGCACCTTCCCCGGGCACAGACGGTGCCAAGCGGCCCCTAAGTTTGCCCTAATGGAAGCTCCGGAGGAGGAGTGCATGCTGCCTGACAGTGAAGCCGAATATGAGCACCTTCCCCGGGCACAGGCGGTGCCAAGCGGCCCCTAAGTTTGCCCAAATGGAAGCTCCGGAGGAGGAGTGCATGCTGCCTGACAGTGAAGCCGAATATGAGCACCTTCCCCGGGCACAGGCGGTGCCAAGCGGCCCCTAAGTTTGCCCAAATGGAAGCTCCGGAGGAGGAGTGCGGGCGTGTGTCACACTTGGCCCGAATATGAGCACCTTCCCCGGGCACAGGCGGTGCCAAGCGGCCCCTAAGTTTACCCTCATGGAAACTCCGGAGGAGGAGGGCGGGCGTGTGTCACACTTGGCCCGAATATGAGGACCTTCCCCGGGCACAGGCCGTGCCAAGCGGCCCCTAAGTCTACCCTTATGGAAGCTCCGGAGGAGGAGTGCATGCTGCCTGACAGTGAAGCCGAATAGGAGCACCTTCCCCGGGCACAGACGGTGCCAAGCGGCCCCTAAGTTTGCCCTTATGGAAGCTCCGGAGGAGGAGTGCATGCTGTGTGACAGTGAAGCCGAATAGGAGCACCTTCCCCGGGCACAGACGGTGCCAAGCGGCCCCTAAGTCTACCCTTATGGAAGCTCCGGAGGAGGAGTGCGGGCGTGTGTCACACTTGGCCCGAATAGGAGCACCTTCCCCGGGCACAGACGGTGCCAAGCGGCCCCTAAGTTTGCCCTTATGGAAGCTCCGGAGGAGGAGTGCATGCTGTGTGACAGTGAAGCCGAATAGGAGCACCTTCCCCGTGCACAGGCGGTGCCAAGCGGCCCCTAAGTTTGCCCTAATGGAAGCTCCGGAGGAGGAGTGCGGGCGTGTGTCACACTTGGCCCGAATAGGAGCACCTTCCCCGGGCACAGACGGTGCCAAGCGGCCCCTAAGTTTGCCCAAATGGAAGCTCCGGAGGAGGAGTGCATGCTGCCTGACAGTGAAGCCGAATATGAGCACCTTCCCCGGGCACAGGCGGTGCCAAGCGGCCCCTAAGTTTGCCCTAATGGAAGCTCCGGAGGAGGAGTGCGGGCGTGTGTCACACTTAGCCCGGAGAGGAGCACCTTCCCCGGGCACAGGCGGTGCCAAGTGGCCCCTAAGTTTGCCCTAATGGAAGCTCCGGACAGTGAAGCCGAATATGAGCACCTTCCCCGGGCACAGGCGGTGCCAAGCGGCCCCTAAGTCTACCCTCATGGAAGCTCCGGAGGAGGAGTGCATGCTGTGTGACAGTGAAGCCGAATAGGAGCACCTTCCCCGGGCACAGACGGTGCCAAGCGGCCCCTAAGTTTGCCCTTATGGAAGCTCCGGAGGAGGAGTGCATGCTGTGTGACAGTGAAGCCGAATAGGAGCACCTTCCCCGGGCACAGACGGTGCCAAGCGGCCCCTAAGTTTGCCCTTATGGAAGCTCCGGAGGAGGAGTGCATGCTGTGTGACAGTGAAGCCGAATAGGAGCACCTTCCCCGGGCACAGACGGTGCCAAGCGGCCCCTAAGTTTGCCCTTATGGAAGCTCCGGAGGAGGAGTGCGGGCGTGTGTCACACTTGGCCCGAATATGAGCACCTTCCCCGGGCACAGACGGTGCCAAGCGGCCCCTAAGTCTACCCTCATGGAAGCTCCGGAGGAGGAGTGCGGGCGTGTGTCACACTTGGCCCGAATATGAGCACCTTCCCCGGGCACAGACGGTGCCAAGCGGCCCCTAAGTTTGCCCAAATGGAAGCTCCGGAGGAGGAGTGCACGCTGTGTGACAGTGAAGCCGAATATGAGCACCTTCCCCGGGCACAGGCGGTGCCAAGCGGCCCCTAAGTTTGCCCAAATGGAAGCTCCGGAGGAGGAGTGCATGCTGCCTGACAGTGAAGCCGAATATGAGCACCTTCCCCGGGCACAGACGGTGCCAAGCGGCCCCTAAGTTTGCCCAAATGGAAGCTCCGGAGGAGGAGTGCGGGCGTGTGTCACACTTGGCCCGAATAGGAGCACCTTCCCCGGGCACGGGCGGTGCCAAGCGGCCCCTAAGTTTGCCCAAATGGAAGCTCCGGAGGAGGAGTGCATGCTGCCTGACAGTGAAGCCGAATATGAGCACCTTCCCCGGGCACAGGCGGTGCCAAGCGGCCCCTAAGTCTACCCTAATGGAAGCTCCGGAGGAGGAGGGCGGGCGTGTGTCACACTTGGCCCGAATAGGAGCACCTTCCCCGGGCACAGGCGGTGCAAAGCGGCCCCTAAGTCGGTAAAGGTTGAAATAAGTAAATAAATACAAAAAGGACGAGGGGGGAAAAAAAAAGGCAAAAACGTATAAAATTCCCCCATTCATTTCAATGGGCTCGGCCGAATTGGGCTTGCGGGACCGCCGAGGGCACGCCGGAGGGCGGTTGAGTCGGTAAAAGTTGAAATAAATGAATAAATACAAAAAGGACGAGGGGGGGGGAAAAAAAGGCAAAAACGTATAAAATTCCCCCATTCATTTCAATGGGCTCGGCCGAATTGGGCTTGCGGGACCGCCGAGGGCACGCCGGAGGGCGGTTGAGTCGGTAAAAGTTGAAATAAATGAATAAATACAAAAAGAACGAGGGGGGGGGGAAAAAGGCAAAAACGTATAAAATTCCCCCATTCATTTCAATGGGCTCGGCCGAATTGGGCTTGCGGGACCGCCGAGGGCACGCCGGAGGGCGGTTGAGTCGGTAAAAGTTGAAATAAATGAATAAATACAAAAAGAACGAGGGGGGGGGGAAAAAGGCAAAAACGTATAAAATTCCCCCATTCATTTCAATGGGCTCGGCCGAATTGGGCTTGCGGGACCGCCGAGGGCACGCCGGAGGGCGGTTGAGTCGGTAAAAGTTGAAATAAATGAATAAATACAAAAAGGACGAGGGGGGAAAAAAAAAGGCAAAAACGTATAAAATTCCCCCATTCATTTCAATGGGCTCGGCCGAATTGGGCTTGCGGGACCGCCGAGGGCACGCCGGAGGGCGGTTGAGTCGGTAAAAGTTGAAATAAATGAATAAATACAAAAAGGACGAGGGGGGGGGGAAATAAGGCAAAAACGTATAAAATTCCCCCATTCATTTCAATGGGCTCGGCCGAATTGGGCTTGCGGGACCGCCGAGGGCACGCCGGAGGGCGGTTGAGTCGGTAAAAGTTGAAATAAATGAATAAATACAAAAAGGACGAGGGGGGGGGAAATAAGGCAAAAACGTATAAAATTCCCCCATTCATTTCAATGGGCTCGGCCGAATTGGGCTTGCGGGACCGCCGAGGGCACGCCGGAGGGCGGTTGAGTCGGTAAAAGTTGAAATAAATGAATAAATACAAAAAGGACGAGGGGGGGAAAAAAAAGGCAAAAACGTATAAAATTCCCCCATTCATTTCAATGGGCTCGGCCGAATTGGGCTTGCGGGACCGCCGAGGGCACGCCGGAGGGCGGTTGAGTCGGTAAAAGTTGAAATAAATGAATAAATACAAAAAGGACGAGGGGGGGGGAAATAAGGCAAAAACGTATAAAATTCCCCCATTCATTTCAATGGGCTCGGCCGAATTGGGCTTGCGGGACCGCCGAGGGCACGCCGGAGGGCGGTTGAGTCGGTAAAAGTTGAAATAAATGAATAAATACAAAAAGGACGAGGGGGGGAGAAAAAAAGGCAAAAACGTATAAAATTCCCCCATTCATTTCAATGGGCTCGGCCGAATTGGGCTTGCGGGACCGCCGAGGGCACGCCGGAGGGCGGTTGAGTCGGTAAAAGTTGAAATAAATGAATAAATACAAAAAGAACGAGGGGGGGGGAAAAAAGGCAAAAACGTATAAAATTCCCCCATTCATTTCAATGGGCTCGGCCGAATTGGGCTTGCGGGACCGCCGAGGGCACGCCGGAGGGCGGTTGAGTCGGTAAAAGTTGAAATAAATGAATAAATACAAAAAGAACGAGGGGGGAAAAAAAAGGCAAAAACGTATAAAATTCCCCCATTCATTTCAATGGGCTCGGCTAAAATGGGCCTGCAGTACTGCCGAGAGGCCGCCGGAGGACGCCCTAGTAGGCAAACGTTGATCCCCACACACGAGGGGTCAGTTAGGCGACCAGGGGTAGCGTTTAGGCGACCAGGGGTAGCGTTTAGGTGACCAGGGGAAGCGTTTAGGCGACCAGGGGTAGCGTTTAGGCGACCAGGGGTAGCGTTTAGGCGACCAGGGGTAGCTTTTAGGCGACCAGGGGTAGCTTTTAGGCGACCAGGGGTAGCTTTTAGGCGACCAGGGGTAGCGTTTAGGCGACCAGGGGCGTTGCAGTTCCGCCGAATTGCATTAGGGGCGCTGCAGTAGGCAAACGTTCTTCCCCCCTAGTCAGAGGGTCATTTGCCTACTTCCCAGGTTTACCCGGGTTTTCCAAAACACCTGGGGCACATTTTCAGGGATCACGTTTTTAGAAACAAAAATATTCATAATTTCTTCTAAGTCCCCTTTCCAGCGGGGAACTTTGAAACATTGTATCCGACCACTGAAGGCTGTTGGCGGGCACGGCGCGGCAAACAGCCCGCACTCAGGCATGGAGCTCCGGGGAAAGTTGCCTAATTTCTTCTAAGTCCCCTTTCCAGCGGGGAACTTTGAAACATTGTATCCGACCGTGGAAGGCTGTTGGCGGGCGCGGCGCGGCTCATAGCCGGCCCTCGGGCACGGAGCTCCGGGTGAATTTTCACAAATTTCTTCTAAGTCCCCTTTCCAGCGGGGAACTTTGAAACATTGTATCCGACCGTGGAAGGCTGTTGGCGGGCACGGCGCGGCTCATAGCCGGCCCTCGGGCACGGAGCTCCGGGTGAATTTTCACAAATTTCTTCTAAGTCCTCTTTCCAGCGGGGAACTTTGAAACATTGTATCCGACCGTGGAAGGCTGTTGGCGGGCACGGCGCGGCTCATAGCCGGCCCTCGGGCACGGAGCTCCGGGTGAATTTTCACAAATTTCTTCTAAGTCCCCTTTCCAGCGGGGAACTTTGAAACATTGTATCCGACCGTGGAAAGCTGTTGGCGGGCGCGGCGCGGCTCATAGCCGGCCCTCGGGCACGGAGCTCCGGGTGAATTTTCACAAATTTCTTCTAAGTCCCCTTTCCAGCGGGGAACTTTGAAACATTGTATCCGACCGTGGAAGGCTGTTGGCGGGCGCGGCGCGGCTCATAGCCGGCCCTCAGGCACGGAGCTCCGGGTGAATTTTACTCAATTCTTCTAAGTCCCCTTTCCAGCGGGGAACTTTGAAACATTGTATCCGACCGTGGAAGGCTGTTGGCGGGCACGGCGCGGCTCATAGCCGGCCCTCGGGCACGGAGCTCCGGGTGAATTTTCACAAATTTCTTCTAAGTCCCCTTTCCAGCGGGGAACTTTGAAACATTGTATCCGACCGTGGAAGGCTGTTGGCGGGCACGGCGCGGCTCATAGCCGGCCCTCGGGCACGGAGCTCCGGGTGAATTTTCACAAATTTCTTCTAAGTCCCCTTTCCAGCGGGGAACTTTGAAACATTGTATCCGACCGTGGAAGGCTGTTGGCGGGCACGGCGCGGCTCATAGCCGGCCCTCAGGCACGGAGCTCCGGGTGAATTTTCACAAATTTCTTCTAAGTCCCCTTTCCAGCGGGGAACTTTGAAACATTGTATCCGACCGTGGAAGGCTGTTGGCGGGCGCGGCGCGGCTCATAGCCGGCCCTCGGGCACGGAGCTCCGGGTGAATTTTTACAAATTTCTTCTAAGTCCCCTTTCCAGCGGGGAACTTTGAAACATTGTATCCGACCGTGGAAGGCTGTTGGCGGGCACGGCGCGGCTCATAGCCGGCCCTCAGGCACGGAGCTCCGGGTGAATTTTACAAATTTCTTCTAAGTCCCCTTTCCAGCGGGGAACTTTGAAACATTGTATCCGACCGTGGAAGGCTGTTGGCGGGCACGGCGGGGCTCATAGCCGGCCCTCGGGCACGGAGCTCCGGGTGAATTTTACAAATTTCTTCTAAGTCCCCTTTCCAGCGGGGAACTTTGAAACATTGTATCCGACCAAAGGAAGGCTGTTGGCGGGCACGGCGCGGCTCATAGCCGGCCCTCAGGCACGGAGCTCCGGGTGAATTTTCACAAATTTCTTCTAAGTCCCCTTTCCAGCGGGGAACTTTGAAACATTGTATCCGACCGTGGAAGGCTGTTGGCGGGCACGGCGGGGCTCATAGCCGGCCCTCGGGCACGGAGCTCCGGGTGAATTTTCACAAATTTCTTCTAAGTCCCCTTTCCAGCGGGGAACTTTGAAACATTGTATCCGACCGTGGAAGGCTGTTGGCGGGCACGGCGCGGCTCATAGCCGGCCCTCAGGCACGGAGCTCCGGGTGAATTTTCACAAATTTCTTCTAAGTCCCCTTTCCAGCGGGGAACTTTGAAACATTGTATCCGACCAAAGGAAGGCTGTTGGCGGGCGCGGCGCGGCTCATAGCCGGCCCTCGGGCACGGAGCTCCGGGTGAATTTTACTCAATTCTTCTAAGTCCCCTTTCCAGCGGGGAACTTTCAAACATTGTATCCGACCACTGAAGGCTGTTGGCGGGCGCGGCGCGGCTCACAGCCCGCCATCAGGCACGGAGCTCCGGGGAAATTTGCCTCATTTCTTCTAAGTCCCCTTTCCAGCGGGGAACTTTCAAACATTGTATCCGACCAAAGGAAGGCTGTTGGCGGGCGCGGCGCGGCTCACAGCCCGCCCTCAGGCACGGAGCTCCGGTGAAATTTGCCTCATTTCTTCTAAGTCCCCTTTCCAGCGGGGAACTTTGAAACATTGTATCCGACCAAAGGAAGGCTGTTGGCGGGCACGGCGCGGCTCATAGCCGGCCCTCAGGCACGGAGCTCCGGGTGAATTTGACAAATTCCTTCTAAGTCCCCTTTCCAGCGGGGAACTTTGAAACATTGTATCCGACCGTGGAAGGCTGTTGGCGGGCACGGCGCGGCTCATAGCCGGCCCTCGGGCACGGAGCTCCGGGTGAATTTGCCTCATTTCTTCTAAGTCCCCTTTCCAGCGGGGAACTTTGAAACATTGTATCCGACCACTGAAGGCTGTTGGCGGGCGCGGCGCGGCTCACAGCCCGCCCTCAGGCACGGAGCTCCGGGGAAATTTGCCTCATTTCTTCTAAGTCCCCTTTCCAGCGGGGACCTTTCAAACATTGTATCCGACCACTGAAGGCTGTTGGCGGACGCGGCGCGGCTCACAGCCCGCCCTCAGGCACGGAGCTCCGGGGAAATTTGCCTCATTTCTTCTAAGTCCCCTTTCCAGCGGGGAACTTTCAAACATTGTATCCGACCACTGAAGGCTGTTGGCGGGCGCGGCGCGGCTCACAGCCCGCACTCAGGCACGGAGCTCCGGGGAAATTTGCCTCATTTCTTCTAAGTCCCCTTTCCAGCGGGGACCTTTCAAACATTGTATCCGACCACTGAAGGCTGTTGGCGGACGCGGCGCGGCTCACAGCCCGCCCTCAGGCACGGAGCTCCGGGGAAATTTGCCTCATTTCTTCTAAGTCCCCTTTCCAGCGGGGACCTTTCAAACATTGTATCCGACCACTGAAGGCTGTTGGCGGACGCGGCGCGGCTCACAGCCCGCCCTCAGGCACGGAGCTCCGGGGGAATTTGCCCCCTCATTTCTTCTAAGTCCCCTTTAGGCGACCAGGGGTTGACAATTTAGGTGACCAGGGGTTGACAATTTAGGCGACCAGGGGTGACTTTTAGGCGACCAGGGGTGAGGTTTAGGCGACCAGGGGTGAGGTTTAGGCGACCAGGGGTAGCGTTTAGGCGACCAGGGGCGTTGCAGTTCCGCCGAATTGCATTAGGGGCGCTGCAGTAGGCAAACGTTTTTCCCCCTAGTCAGAGGGTCATTTGCCTACTTCCCAGGTTTACCCGGGTTTTCCAAAACACCTGGGGCACATTTTTAGGAACCACGTTTTTAGAAACAAAAATTCTTCTATGTCCACCTCCGTGAAAGAAATTGCCCAATGGTTCCCGCGGAAGAGAGCTGCCAGGCGGACGCATACTGCAATAACGGCCGCCCTGGCGCTCTGGTGGATGTTATCCTCGAAATTTCTTCTATGTGCCCATTCCAGCGGGCAACTTGCGAACAATGGTGTCCGACCATGGAAGGCTGTTGGCGGACGCGGCGCGGCTCACAGCCCGCCCTCAGGCACGGAGCTCCGGGGGAATTTTCCCCTCATTTCTTCTAAGTCCCCATTCCAGCGGGGAGCTTGCAAACGTGGTATCCGACCACTGAAGGCTGTTGGCGGGCACGGCCCCACCAGCGCAACACGGCACTTCCTATGACTCGGGTCCGACGCAGGAGGAGCGGTCCTCCCGGCCCCACCACACGGCACTTCCTATGACTCGGGTCCGACGCAGGAGGAGCGGTCCTCCCGGCCCCGCCACACGGCACTTCCTATGACTCGGGTCCGACGCAGGAGGAGCGGTCCTCCCGGCCCCGCCACACGGCACTTCCCATGACTCGGGTCCGACGCAGGAGGAGCGGTCCTCCCGGCCCCACCACCGCCACACGGCACTTCCCATGACCCGGGTCCGACGCAGGAGGAGCGGTCCTCCCGGCCCCACCGCAACACACACAACCACTGACCGATTGGCAATCATGACCCGCCATCGGAGGGCCCCTGCCGGCCCCGGCCTCGCGCCGGGGTGTTCGGGTGGACGGTTCCTTCGGCCTGCGGGTCGACCTCTGAGCGTTGGCCGGCACCGCAGCACCGCAGCACACACATAACCACTGACCGATTGGCAATCATGACCCGCCATCGGAGGGCCCCTGCCGGCCCCGGCCTCGCGCCGGGGTGTTCGGGTGGACGGTTCCTTCGGCCTGCGGGTCGACCTCTGAGCGTTGGCCGGCACCGCAGCACACACACAACCACTGACCGATTGGCAATCATGACCCGCCATCGGAGGGCCCCTGCCGGCCCCGGCCTCGCGCCGGGGTGTTCGGGTGGACGGTTCCTTCGGCCTGCGGGTCGACCTCTGAGCGTTGGCCGGCACCGCAGCACACACATAACCACTGACCGATTGGCAATCATGACCCGCCATCGGAGGGCCCCCGCCGGCCCCGGCCTCGCGCCGGGGTGTTCGGGTGGACGGTTCCTTCGGCCTGCGGGTCGACCTCTGCGCGTTGGCCGGCACTTCCCTACCGTTACCCACCCCACCCCTGGGGTTGTGACAAAACGGCACTTCCTATGACTCGGGGTCCGACGCAGGAGGAGCGGTCCTCCCGGCCCATCTCGCACCCACACCCTGACATGTACTGCACCACACCAACCACTGACCGATTGGCAAGCATGACCCGCCATCGGAGGGCCCCTGCCGGCCCCGGCCTCGCGCCGGGGTGTTCGGGTGGACGGTTCCTTCGGCCTGCGGATCGACCTCTAGCGCACCAACCAGCGCGAAACCGCTTTCGTCGCGAGACCGAGACGACCCTGTCGCGTGCCCGTCGGCCACACGGGCCCAGAGATGCCCTACACGGGAGTTCCGCCGCGCTCGCGGGTGCCCCGCCACGAGAGGGGTGCGGGAGCCCAGGCCCGCGTCAGCCGAGCGGTCCTTTCCGAAAAAGCATGTTTCTCAAACCCTACCGGCGTCTGTCAGAAGACGCCGCCTCCGAGTGCGTGTTGCGGTCGCGGGCGTGCGGGCGGCTCCGGCTCCCTCCCGCGACTGACCGCCACGCGGTAACGCGGCCTCTACGGACCGAGTACATACCGAGGCCCAGCCGACTTCCTCACCGCGCACGGGGGCTGAATCGGTAACGGAAATTTCGGTAGCCCACGTCCGAAAAAAATGAGAGAGAAAAAACAACGAGGGAGGCTGGGGTGCCGCCGGGGGTAACCCCGCGGGAGGCCGTCTCCCGCGGGCGCCGCCCGGTCCCCGCGCCCGGCTCCCCGCTCAGCTCCGGTTCCAATGCAAGAAACACAGACCGCCGGACGCGAGGGCTACCTGGTTGATCCTGCCAGTAGCATATGCTTGTCTCAAAGATTAAGCCATGCAAGTCTAAGTACACACGGTTCCGATACAGTGAAACTGCGAATGGCTCATTAAATCAGTTATGGTTCCTTTGATCGCTCCACCGTTACTTGGATAACTGTGGCAATTCTAGAGCTAATACATGCAAACGAGCGCCGACCCGTCTCCGCGGGGACGCGCGCATTTATCAGACCCAAAACCCACGCGGGTTCGGTTTGCCGCGGTGCAGCGGGCCCGCCGGCTTTCACAGCCGGCGGGCTGTCGGTCTCCGCGGTGCCGCCGGCCCGGCCCCCCCTTTGGTGACTCTAGATAACGCCCGAGCCGATCGCCGGCCCCCCCGCGGCGGCGACGTCTCATTCGAATGTCTGCCCTATCAACTTTCGATGGTACTTTCTGCGCCTACCATGGTGACAACGGGTAACGGGGAATCAGGGTTCGATTCCGGAGAGGGAGCCTGAGAAACGGCTACCACATCCAAGGAAGGCAGCAGGCGCGCAAATTACCCACTCCCGACACGGGGAGGTAGTGACGAAAAATAACAATACAGGACTCTTTCGAGGCCCTGTAATTGGAATGAGCGAACACCCAAACCCTTTGGCGAGGAACAATTGGAGGGCAAGTCTGGTGCCAGCAGCCGCGGTAATTCCAGCTCCAATAGCGTATCTTAAAGTTGCTGCAGTTAAAAAGCTCGTAGTTGGACCTCGGGACGCGAGCTGACGGTCCGCCGCGAGGCGTGCCACCGTCTGTCCCAGCCCCTGCCTCTCGGCCGCCCCCGGGATGCCCTTGGCTGGGTGTCCCGCTAACCTGGGGCCCGAAGCGTTTACTTTGAAAAAATTAGAGTGTTCAAAGCAGGCCCGCGCCGCCTTGCATACCGCAGCTAGGAATGATGGAATAGGACCCCGGTTCTATTTTGTGGGTTTTCCCTCCTGAACTGGGGCCATGATTGAGAGGGACGGCCGGGGGCATTCGTATTGCGCCGCTAGAGGTGAAATTCTTGGACCGGCGCAAGACGGGCCAGGGCGAAAGCATTTGCCAAGAATGTTTTCATTAATCAAGAACGAAAGTCGGAGGTTCGAAGACGA
>NW_028283896.1:0-31018 GCF_059441095.1 Idiotropiscis lumnitzeri
GATTTGGAAACAATCATAGCAATAAAAAGTGACATATCACAATGCAATGAAATAATGATTTTGCTTCGGATGTTTGTCAACCGTAAACACTGACAGTTGATCCAAGATGTACTTTATCAAGTCAGTCCGTGTTCCATTTTGTCACGTGCCAAAAACAGCTAAGCGGAAGGACACAGACAAAGAATGTTGTGCTTTGGATTTGGATTTTGGAAGACAAAAAGCAACAACCCTTCCAATACACCCATCAGTTTCTAGAGTGAACCTCGTGGTAACCTCACTGAGGCTGATTGAATGGATTTCATCATCCGCTGCAAACTTCCGCAAACACGAAGAAGCGTTTACTTGCTCTAAAGCAGCCATCACCAAATCGCGGTCCGCGTTCGGACCGGACCCATGACCAAGGTATGATGAATTTCTTTCAGGGCGCATTCGCAAAGGTTGGCGTTGCAATTCTAGTTAATACGGAAAATGCGTCACTGATTTGAGCCAATCAAATCTTTTGTTTACGATCCACTGCCAATTGCGCAGCAGACCGGAAGAGAGTGCTGCTGACAGTATGCCATGCTAAAAAGTTAGCGAGGTCGATGCGTGTTGTTTTAAATGAATGGACGGAGAAATTTAGTTTCGTTCTGGCTGCAGCCGATTCAAAACCAGTGTGCATCATATGCTCCGAAACCGTCGCCACATTGCGAAGCGCCACTACGAAACAAAGCACCGGCCTTTTTGCAAAGTTAACCGCTGAAGTTTGAGGTGAGCGCACGCAAAAACATCGAACTTCGAGTGCAGTATAACAGATTTTTACATTTTCGTTTACAGCCCAGCAGCATACAAACGAATGTTCACTAAAAGTATCATGGATTTTGAGGAAACATAAAAAAACATTCAGTGATGGGGAAATTGTGATGGAGTGCTTAAATACGGTTGCACAAACATTATTTAAAGGAAAACACAAAACCCAGGTGTGAAATAATCTACCAAATCCCAATGGCCCTGACACTGTTCCAACCCAGAATTAAGTCACTGGCAGGGCAATCACAAACTAATTTTTCTCATTAAGAGAAGTTAAAAAAATATTCAAAAGAAAAGTTGGTGTCAAAGCTCATTTTTAATTACTTTTTCATGAGGACAGCCATTTTTATTGATTGTGTACTGAACATGTTGACCTGTTTTACTTGGATGATTAGGCTTTCCGTTTTTTTTAGGATGATAACTCTTAGATTTAAGAAAAAAAAGGTAAAAGATATTAACTCAATGCTTAGGACTTGATATATTTCTGCAGGAGATATTTTACTGTTTTTTTTTCTGGAAGTGGCAAACTTAATTTCCTGGAGCCACATTTTCTTGAATGTGAAATAAACGCCTTAAATTTGTTTGACTGGCAAAGGTGTTTAATGGGAACATTGCTAAATATTTTGTATATAAGTGCACTCTGTTGAAAATGACTAAACATTGAAACTATATAAAAATGTGAACATAGGCTAGACATTAAGGGAAGTTGGACTTTGGTTCAGACCTTTTAATTGGAAGAAATTTTAGTCGTGGACCTCTGTGACTTTTAATTGAATACCTCTGCTCTAAAGGCTCCACCTACACGCTGCTGAACGTCATGTCTCGCGATATTTGGTGCACTTATAAAGTGCGATGTCTTCACACGCATTCTTTCTTTCTTTCCTTTAACGGCGAAAGTGTAGCAGTAATTGGTCGTCCCGAATCGGGCTCGTCCGACACCCTCATCAATAAAGCTGAACTGAGTTCAACCTCCACACCAACATGCCTCCCAAATTCGACCCCGACGAGTTTGAAGTTGGCACGTCTATCATGTCGAACGAGACTTAAAGATGACGCTTCTGTGACAAGATGGAGTCGCACTCTCTCGACCTTCCCACGGCGTGTTCACAATGGTAATATTGAGACTCGAGCTGTGACCGACGTGTGTTTGATAGAAGTGTTTGTGGGCTGTTTCTAGTGGTATTCCGTTGTTTAATTTGGAAACGCGACCGACCCACTCGTGCTTTGCCACGTGGGCTAAATTGCTAACTGTTAGCTGGTAACTGTTAGCTTCTCTGAGACAATGCCGACACAATGAAGCCACATTAACGTGTTTTATCAATCATCATTGTTTAAGCCCTCGCCTCCGGCGCTCCTATTTAGTAATGGAAACATGTTTTAAGCAAGTGTGTACTACTTAAGATGTCTCCCTTGACATAGGTGTGTAACACGCAGTTCTTTGATTTACAACTTATTGTCTCTTAATTTTTCTGAAGGTGCATTCACAACTAAATCCAGAAGCCATGTTTCATAGCAGAAACGCATATTCCATAGTAGTGAAAAACGTTAGAGCTATGAAATACCGATAACTCAATACTTACGTTTGCAATTTCTGTTAGTTTAAATGTATGCCATGTACTAAGGAAGTTGAGCCATTGCTTTAAACGTAAAGAAATAAAAGTAATGTCACATGTTAAAAGCTACTTGGCATGTATACTATCACGTGCTTCCCCACTAATGTGAACATGCATTCCAGCCCTACACTTGCAAGAAATATGCTGGATGCAAGATTAGTTTTTGAGTAATCTTAACTTTCAGTTATTGTTTGTCTTGTAGTGTACATGAGGTGCACAGGAGGAGAGGTTGGCGCCACATCTGCTTTGGCGCCCAAAATTGGTCCCCTCGGTCTGGTGAGTATTTGAGCCAGGCTTTGCAAAAATAAAATGAAAAAATAGCCTCCCGCCACTATGCTAGTCTGTCTGAGTGACTTTGTGTCGTCCAGTGGAGGCTAAGAGTGACCTGGTTTTAGGAAACAGGGCTACCCAAACCAATGGTCAACCCTGTGCCAAAAATTCTAGAACAGTCCTTGTCATGTCCGAACTGTGCCTTTATCACTCTAGTAAATCTTATTCACGCAAGTGTAATAACCCCATTGTTAATGTTTACCAAAGAGGAAGGTGTTTGCCAAACTGCATATTTTCCACTCTGTTTTAAAGATGCTAGTTGTCACTCTTAAATAACATGAATTTATGTTAATCTGAAAATCCCCACAGCTAAGATTAGCTATTTGATTCCATTAGAGAAACTGATCCTGTTGTACTCTTACAGTCGCCCAAGAAAGTTGGTGATGACATTGCCAAGGCCACCGGTGACTGGAAGGGCCTGAGGATCACCGTCAAGCTGACTATCCAGAACAGACAGGCAGCGGTACAGACACGAAGTTTCTTAAAATTGGGGAAACGGTTGACACCCCCACCCCACCCTCTGATTTGAGTTGCATGCAAAGTGATACCCTGCTTAATTGGAGGGGTTCAAGTGGAAATGAGACTTAGTCTTGCTTCTGTCTTTCATAGATTGAGGTGGTTCCTTCTGCCTCCGCACTGATCATCAAAGCGCTGAAAGAACCCCCTCGTGACAGGAAGAAGGTCAAGAACAGTAAGTGGCGGTTTAAACAATTAGGTTTGCTAAATAAATAAAAGTTTCATTGGGGTCTTAAAGGTTTGACCCTTGGGAAAATTCATGAATGATAATTTTGGAAATGATAGTAAATTATCACTCCATTGACTCTTATGCCATTTTTATTAATCATGTCGTCAATGTTATTTTTTCCCGCTCCCCTTCCAGTCAAGCACAGTGGAAGTGTGACTTTTGATGACATTCTGGGTGTTGCTCGTGTCATGCGTCCTCGTTCCATTGCAAGGGAGCTGTCAGGTAAGAGTAAACATTTTGTCAAGCTGTACTAATGTATACCAGGGCCTAGGATTGGGTTTTGTTGGTTCGCCTCCCACCACTATGCCTGTCTATCAGAGTGACTGAGTATAGTCCAGTGGAGGCTCAGATGGACCCCACTTTCGATGACAGAGCTGCCCAATGTATTGGACAACTCTGCATGGAGTCTGCCACACTATGTGAATGAGTGTATTGACAATAAATGTTGCAAGTATCTGATGTTAAAAGAATGTGTTAATGAGGCTGTTCATTGTTTTTATGGATTTTTGTTTTGACAGGAACCATCAAGGAGATTCTGGGTACGGCTCAGTCTGTTGGCTGTACCATCGATGGCCGTCCTCCCCATGACGTAGTTGACATCAACAGTGGCAAAATTGAGTGCCCCTCTGAGTAATAAAATGTTGGAAATGGAATCACTTTTGCCTTGTTTTTCTTACTCATGCTTTTGCATATGTGCTTGTTGATATGTTATGTCTCTTTAGTTTTTAACTCAATTGAGCTTGAACAGAAGTCATGAAATAGCTTTGTTACAGAAGTGCTGTTATTCTATGAAGGACAGACAATAATTTTAGTGGGAAGAAGTTTCAGTCGGTCTGCAGCTGTATTCCCTTTGTGCAGATCTGTCATGTTTATAGCCCTGCCCATAGGGCAACAAACCTGAAGTCACTTTGCAAGGTTCCTTGTGTTTTTACGAAAGGTGATCTTAAATCTAAAGCACAGTGCTAATTTGAAGCCCGTGCTTTTGTTTACTACTGTGGATCGTATGGCATGTTTCTATAATTTGCAATAGGCCACCTGGAGATCTCCCTTTGCGTGTTATACTGGCCTTTTATTTCCCACCACAAAACTAGTATTCCAGGGATCAGACCAGAGATGTTGATGCCTGCACACTACTGCCCCCTACTGGTGACATGTTTTGCCCTCTTTCCGTGAAACGTGCACGCAAAACCAACGGGCGAAGGCTGACACTTTGGCCCAGTTACTTTGTCTTGTCGAGGGGGCTCTGTGCTACACTTGAACATCATATTGGTCGCACTAGCACACGTTTGGTTGAATCTTGGTGGAGCTAGGCTAATGTATGTCCACTTAATTCTTTTACGGCCCCCTTCCACGAGGTCATTGAGCTGTCCAGCAGTTGAACAGCCGTCACAGAACTGGGCAACAAAATGTCTTAGTGATCAACCAAACGGGCTCTGATTTCACAATGAAATGAAAATTGTATATTCAATTGAGTGTGTGTATATACATATTTTTTTTTTTTGGGGGGGGGGGTTCGTCAGTTTAGCCAGTTCAGCCCAATGCAGCATACAACATTTCCATTTGTAAACAGGTGTACAATTATTTTTGCGACTAATGCACCACATAATTCACATTATTTATGACATTGATAAAGGTTCACAGCAGAAAAAAACTGAACTGTCATCAACCCTAGCAAAAACTGCAAAACTCAGTCACCCCGTTCATCTTATCCATTTCAAATGAATCAATGTCACTTTTTTTAATTGTTCCTGTACTACTCACATCAATTCTACAGCACAGTTATGAAAGTATATAACCACGTGCTTTTAAAGTTCATTGGCAGGAAGGAGAATATTGAACCCCCTTAGTCAATCAAGTTAATCAATCCAACAATAATGTCATTTCATGACAGATTTGGAAACAATCATAGCAATAAAAAGTGACATATCACAATGCAATGAAATAATGATTTTGCTTCGGATGTTTGTCAACCGTAAACACTGACAGTTGATCCAAGATGTACTTTATCAAGTCAGTCCGTGTTCCATTTTGTCACGTGCCAAAAACAGCTAAGCGGAAGGACACAGACAAAGAATGTTGTGCTTTGGATTTGGATTTTGGAAGACAAAAAGCAACAACCCTTCCAATACACCCATCAGTTTCTAGAGTGAACCTCGTGGTAACCTCACTGAGGCTGATTGAATGGATTTCATCATCCGCTGCAAACTTCCGCAAACACGAAGAAGCGTTTACTTGCTCTAAAGCAGCCATCACCAAATCGCGGTCCGCGTTCGGACCGGACCCATGACCAAGGTATGATGAATTTCTTTCAGGGCGCATTCGCAAAGGTTGGCGTTGCAATTCTAGTTAATACGGAAAATGCGTCACTGATTTGAGCCAATCAAATCTTTTGTTTACGATCCACTGCCAATTGCGCAGCAGACCGGAAGAGAGTGCTGCTGACAGTATGCCATGCTAAAAAGTTAGCGAGGTCGATGCGTGTTGTTTTAAATGAATGGACGGAGAAATTTAGTTTCGTTCTGGCTGCAGCCGATTCAAAACCAGTGTGCATCATATGCTCCGAAACCGTCGCCACATTGCGAAGCGCCACTACGAAACAAAGCACCGGCCTTTTTGCAAAGTTAACCGCTGAAGTTTGAGGTGAGCGCACGCAAAAACATCGAACTTCGAGTGCAGTATAACAGATTTTTACATTTTCGTTTACAGCCCAGCAGCATACAAACGAATGTTCACTAAAAGTATCATGGATTTTGAGGAAACATAAAAAAACATTCAGTGATGGGGAAATTGTGATGGAGTGCTTAAATACGGTTGCACAAACATTATTTAAAGGAAAACACAAAACCCAGGTGTGAAATAATCTACCAAATCCCAATGGCCCTGACACTGTTCCAACCCAGAATTAAGTCACTGGCAGGGCAATCACAAACTAATTTTTCTCATTAAGAGAAGTTAAAAAAATATTCAAAAGAAAAGTTGGTGTCAAAGCTCATTTTTAATTACTTTTTCATGAGGACAGCCATTTTTATTGATTGTGTACTGAACATGTTGACCTGTTTTACTTGGATGATTAGGCTTTCCGTTTTTTTTAGGATGATAACTCTTAGATTTAAGAAAAAAAAGGTAAAAGATATTAACTCAATGCTTAGGACTTGATATATTTCTGCAGGAGATATTTTACTGTTTTTTTTTCTGGAAGTGGCAAACTTAATTTCCTGGAGCCACATTTTCTTGAATGTGAAATAAACGCCTTAAATTTGTTTGACTGGCAAAGGTGTTTAATGGGAACATTGCTAAATATTTTGTATATAAGTGCACTCTGTTGAAAATGACTAAACATTGAAACTATATAAAAATGTGAACATAGGCTAGACATTAAGGGAAGTTGGACTTTGGTTCAGACCTTTTAATTGGAAGAAATTTTAGTCGTGGACCTCTGTGACTTTTAATTGAATACCTCTGCTCTAAAGGCTCCACCTACACGCTGCTGAACGTCATGTCTCGCGATATTTGGTGCACTTATAAAGTGCGATGTCTTCACACGCATTCTTTCTTTCTTTCCTTTAACGGCGAAAGTGTAGCAGTAATTGGTCGTCCCGAATCGGGCTCGTCCGACACCCTCATCAATAAAGCTGAACTGAGTTCAACCTCCACACCAACATGCCTCCCAAATTCGACCCCGACGAGTTTGAAGTTGGCACGTCTATCATGTCGAACGAGACTTAAAGATGACGCTTCTGTGACAAGATGGAGTCGCACTCTCTCGACCTTCCCACGGCGTGTTCACAATGGTAATATTGAGACTCGAGCTGTGACCGACGTGTGTTTGATAGAAGTGTTTGTGGGCTGTTTCTAGTGGTATTCCGTTGTTTAATTTGGAAACGCGACCGACCCACTCGTGCTTTGCCACGTGGGCTAAATTGCTAACTGTTAGCTGGTAACTGTTAGCTTCTCTGAGACAATGCCGACACAATGAAGCCACATTAACGTGTTTTATCAATCATCATTGTTTAAGCCCTCGCCTCCGGCGCTCCTATTTAGTAATGGAAACATGTTTTAAGCAAGTGTGTACTACTTAAGATGTCTCCCTTGACATAGGTGTGTAACACGCAGTTCTTTGATTTACAACTTATTGTCTCTTAATTTTTCTGAAGGTGCATTCACAACTAAATCCAGAAGCCATGTTTCATAGCAGAAACGCATATTCCATAGTAGTGAAAAACGTTAGAGCTATGAAATACCGATAACTCAATACTTACGTTTGCAATTTCTGTTAGTTTAAATGTATGCCATGTACTAAGGAAGTTGAGCCATTGCTTTAAACGTAAAGAAATAAAAGTAATGTCACATGTTAAAAGCTACTTGGCATGTATACTATCACGTGCTTCCCCACTAATGTGAACATGCATTCCAGCCCTACACTTGCAAGAAATATGCTGGATGCAAGATTAGTTTTTGAGTAATCTTAACTTTCAGTTATTGTTTGTCTTGTAGTGTACATGAGGTGCACAGGAGGAGAGGTTGGCGCCACATCTGCTTTGGCGCCCAAAATTGGTCCCCTCGGTCTGGTGAGTATTTGAGCCAGGCTTTGCAAAAATAAAATGAAAAAATAGCCTCCCGCCACTATGCTAGTCTGTCTGAGTGACTTTGTGTCGTCCAGTGGAGGCTAAGAGTGACCTGGTTTTAGGAAACAGGGCTACCCAAACCAATGGTCAACCCTGTGCCAAAAATTCTAGAACAGTCCTTGTCATGTCCGAACTGTGCCTTTATCACTCTAGTAAATCTTATTCACGCAAGTGTAATAACCCCATTGTTAATGTTTACCAAAGAGGAAGGTGTTTGCCAAACTGCATATTTTCCACTCTGTTTTAAAGATGCTAGTTGTCACTCTTAAATAACATGAATTTATGTTAATCTGAAAATCCCCACAGCTAAGATTAGCTATTTGATTCCATTAGAGAAACTGATCCTGTTGTACTCTTACAGTCGCCCAAGAAAGTTGGTGATGACATTGCCAAGGCCACCGGTGACTGGAAGGGCCTGAGGATCACCGTCAAGCTGACTATCCAGAACAGACAGGCAGCGGTACAGACACGAAGTTTCTTAAAATTGGGGAAACGGTTGACACCCCCACCCCACCCTCTGATTTGAGTTGCATGCAAAGTGATACCCTGCTTAATTGGAGGGGTTCAAGTGGAAATGAGACTTAGTCTTGCTTCTGTCTTTCATAGATTGAGGTGGTTCCTTCTGCCTCCGCACTGATCATCAAAGCGCTGAAAGAACCCCCTCGTGACAGGAAGAAGGTCAAGAACAGTAAGTGGCGGTTTAAACAATTAGGTTTGCTAAATAAATAAAAGTTTCATTGGGGTCTTAAAGGTTTGACCCTTGGGAAAATTCATGAATGATAATTTTGGAAATGATAGTAAATTATCACTCCATTGACTCTTATGCCATTTTTATTAATCATGTCGTCAATGTTATTTTTTCCCGCTCCCCTTCCAGTCAAGCACAGTGGAAGTGTGACTTTTGATGACATTCTGGGTGTTGCTCGTGTCATGCGTCCTCGTTCCATTGCAAGGGAGCTGTCAGGTAAGAGTAAACATTTTGTCAAGCTGTACTAATGTATACCAGGGCCTAGGATTGGGTTTTGTTGGTTCGCCTCCCACCACTATGCCTGTCTATCAGAGTGACTGAGTATAGTCCAGTGGAGGCTCAGATGGACCCCACTTTCGATGACAGAGCTGCCCAATGTATTGGACAACTCTGCATGGAGTCTGCCACACTATGTGAATGAGTGTATTGACAATAAATGTTGCAAGTATCTGATGTTAAAAGAATGTGTTAATGAGGCTGTTCATTGTTTTTATGGATTTTTGTTTTGACAGGAACCATCAAGGAGATTCTGGGTACGGCTCAGTCTGTTGGCTGTACCATCGATGGCCGTCCTCCCCATGACGTAGTTGACATCAACAGTGGCAAAATTGAGTGCCCCTCTGAGTAATAAAATGTTGGAAATGGAATCACTTTTGCCTTGTTTTTCTTACTCATGCTTTTGCATATGTGCTTGTTGATATGTTATGTCTCTTTAGTTTTTAACTCAATTGAGCTTGAACAGAAGTCATGAAATAGCTTTGTTACAGAAGTGCTGTTATTCTATGAAGGACAGACAATAATTTTAGTGGGAAGAAGTTTCAGTCGGTCTGCAGCTGTATTCCCTTTGTGCAGATCTGTCATGTTTATAGCCCTGCCCATAGGGCAACAAACCTGAAGTCACTTTGCAAGGTTCCTTGTGTTTTTACGAAAGGTGATCTTAAATCTAAAGCACAGTGCTAATTTGAAGCCCGTGCTTTTGTTTACTACTGTGGATCGTATGGCATGTTTCTATAATTTGCAATAGGCCACCTGGAGATCTCCCTTTGCGTGTTATACTGGCCTTTTATTTCCCACCACAAAACTAGTATTCCAGGGATCAGACCAGAGATGTTGATGCCTGCACACTACTGCCCCCTACTGGTGACATGTTTTGCCCTCTTTCCGTGAAACGTGCACGCAAAACCAACGGGCGAAGGCTGACACTTTGGCCCAGTTACTTTGTCTTGTCGAGGGGGCTCTGTGCTACACTTGAACATCATATTGGTCGCACTAGCACACGTTTGGTTGAATCTTGGTGGAGCTAGGCTAATGTATGTCCACTTAATTCTTTTACGGCCCCCTTCCACGAGGTCATTGAGCTGTCCAGCAGTTGAACAGCCGTCACAGAACTGGGCAACAAAATGTCTTAGTGATCAACCAAACGGGCTCTGATTTCACAATGAAATGAAAATTGTATATTCAATTGAGTGTGTGTATATACATATTTTTTTTTTTTGGGGGGGGGGGTTCGTCAGTTTAGCCAGTTCAGCCCAATGCAGCATACAACATTTCCATTTGTAAACAGGTGTACAATTATTTTTGCGACTAATGCACCACATAATTCACATTATTTATGACATTGATAAAGGTTCACAGCAGAAAAAAACTGAACTGTCATCAACCCTAGCAAAAACTGCAAAACTCAGTCACCCCGTTCATCTTATCCATTTCAAATGAATCAATGTCACTTTTTTTAATTGTTCCTGTACTACTCACATCAATTCTACAGCACAGTTATGAAAGTATATAACCACGTGCTTTTAAAGTTCATTGGCAGGAAGGAGAATATTGAACCCCCTTAGTCAATCAAGTTAATCAATCCAACAATAATGTCATTTCATGACAGATTTGGAAACAATCATAGCAATAAAAAGTGACATATCACAATGCAATGAAATAATGATTTTGCTTCGGATGTTTGTCAACCGTAAACACTGACAGTTGATCCAAGATGTACTTTATCAAGTCAGTCCGTGTTCCATTTTGTCACGTGCCAAAAACAGCTAAGCGGAAGGACACAGACAAAGAATGTTGTGCTTTGGATTTGGATTTTGGAAGACAAAAAGCAACAACCCTTCCAATACACCCATCAGTTTCTAGAGTGAACCTCGTGGTAACCTCACTGAGGCTGATTGAATGGATTTCATCATCCGCTGCAAACTTCCGCAAACACGAAGAAGCGTTTACTTGCTCTAAAGCAGCCATCACCAAATCGCGGTCCGCGTTCGGACCGGACCCATGACCAAGGTATGATGAATTTCTTTCAGGGCGCATTCGCAAAGGTTGGCGTTGCAATTCTAGTTAATACGGAAAATGCGTCACTGATTTGAGCCAATCAAATCTTTTGTTTACGATCCACTGCCAATTGCGCAGCAGACCGGAAGAGAGTGCTGCTGACAGTATGCCATGCTAAAAAGTTAGCGAGGTCGATGCGTGTTGTTTTAAATGAATGGACGGAGAAATTTAGTTTCGTTCTGGCTGCAGCCGATTCAAAACCAGTGTGCATCATATGCTCCGAAACCGTCGCCACATTGCGAAGCGCCACTACGAAACAAAGCACCGGCCTTTTTGCAAAGTTAACCGCTGAAGTTTGAGGTGAGCGCACGCAAAAACATCGAACTTCGAGTGCAGTATAACAGATTTTTACATTTTCGTTTACAGCCCAGCAGCATACAAACGAATGTTCACTAAAAGTATCATGGATTTTGAGGAAACATAAAAAAACATTCAGTGATGGGGAAATTGTGATGGAGTGCTTAAATACGGTTGCACAAACATTATTTAAAGGAAAACACAAAACCCAGGTGTGAAATAATCTACCAAATCCCAATGGCCCTGACACTGTTCCAACCCAGAATTAAGTCACTGGCAGGGCAATCACAAACTAATTTTTCTCATTAAGAGAAGTTAAAAAAATATTCAAAAGAAAAGTTGGTGTCAAAGCTCATTTTTAATTACTTTTTCATGAGGACAGCCATTTTTATTGATTGTGTACTGAACATGTTGACCTGTTTTACTTGGATGATTAGGCTTTCCGTTTTTTTTAGGATGATAACTCTTAGATTTAAGAAAAAAAAGGTAAAAGATATTAACTCAATGCTTAGGACTTGATATATTTCTGCAGGAGATATTTTACTGTTTTTTTTTCTGGAAGTGGCAAACTTAATTTCCTGGAGCCACATTTTCTTGAATGTGAAATAAACGCCTTAAATTTGTTTGACTGGCAAAGGTGTTTAATGGGAACATTGCTAAATATTTTGTATATAAGTGCACTCTGTTGAAAATGACTAAACATTGAAACTATATAAAAATGTGAACATAGGCTAGACATTAAGGGAAGTTGGACTTTGGTTCAGACCTTTTAATTGGAAGAAATTTTAGTCGTGGACCTCTGTGACTTTTAATTGAATACCTCTGCTCTAAAGGCTCCACCTACACGCTGCTGAACGTCATGTCTCGCGATATTTGGTGCACTTATAAAGTGCGATGTCTTCACACGCATTCTTTCTTTCTTTCCTTTAACGGCGAAAGTGTAGCAGTAATTGGTCGTCCCGAATCGGGCTCGTCCGACACCCTCATCAATAAAGCTGAACTGAGTTCAACCTCCACACCAACATGCCTCCCAAATTCGACCCCGACGAGTTTGAAGTTGGCACGTCTATCATGTCGAACGAGACTTAAAGATGACGCTTCTGTGACAAGATGGAGTCGCACTCTCTCGACCTTCCCACGGCGTGTTCACAATGGTAATATTGAGACTCGAGCTGTGACCGACGTGTGTTTGATAGAAGTGTTTGTGGGCTGTTTCTAGTGGTATTCCGTTGTTTAATTTGGAAACGCGACCGACCCACTCGTGCTTTGCCACGTGGGCTAAATTGCTAACTGTTAGCTGGTAACTGTTAGCTTCTCTGAGACAATGCCGACACAATGAAGCCACATTAACGTGTTTTATCAATCATCATTGTTTAAGCCCTCGCCTCCGGCGCTCCTATTTAGTAATGGAAACATGTTTTAAGCAAGTGTGTACTACTTAAGATGTCTCCCTTGACATAGGTGTGTAACACGCAGTTCTTTGATTTACAACTTATTGTCTCTTAATTTTTCTGAAGGTGCATTCACAACTAAATCCAGAAGCCATGTTTCATAGCAGAAACGCATATTCCATAGTAGTGAAAAACGTTAGAGCTATGAAATACCGATAACTCAATACTTACGTTTGCAATTTCTGTTAGTTTAAATGTATGCCATGTACTAAGGAAGTTGAGCCATTGCTTTAAACGTAAAGAAATAAAAGTAATGTCACATGTTAAAAGCTACTTGGCATGTATACTATCACGTGCTTCCCCACTAATGTGAACATGCATTCCAGCCCTACACTTGCAAGAAATATGCTGGATGCAAGATTAGTTTTTGAGTAATCTTAACTTTCAGTTATTGTTTGTCTTGTAGTGTACATGAGGTGCACAGGAGGAGAGGTTGGCGCCACATCTGCTTTGGCGCCCAAAATTGGTCCCCTCGGTCTGGTGAGTATTTGAGCCAGGCTTTGCAAAAATAAAATGAAAAAATAGCCTCCCGCCACTATGCTAGTCTGTCTGAGTGACTTTGTGTCGTCCAGTGGAGGCTAAGAGTGACCTGGTTTTAGGAAACAGGGCTACCCAAACCAATGGTCAACCCTGTGCCAAAAATTCTAGAACAGTCCTTGTCATGTCCGAACTGTGCCTTTATCACTCTAGTAAATCTTATTCACGCAAGTGTAATAACCCCATTGTTAATGTTTACCAAAGAGGAAGGTGTTTGCCAAACTGCATATTTTCCACTCTGTTTTAAAGATGCTAGTTGTCACTCTTAAATAACATGAATTTATGTTAATCTGAAAATCCCCACAGCTAAGATTAGCTATTTGATTCCATTAGAGAAACTGATCCTGTTGTACTCTTACAGTCGCCCAAGAAAGTTGGTGATGACATTGCCAAGGCCACCGGTGACTGGAAGGGCCTGAGGATCACCGTCAAGCTGACTATCCAGAACAGACAGGCAGCGGTACAGACACGAAGTTTCTTAAAATTGGGGAAACGGTTGACACCCCCACCCCACCCTCTGATTTGAGTTGCATGCAAAGTGATACCCTGCTTAATTGGAGGGGTTCAAGTGGAAATGAGACTTAGTCTTGCTTCTGTCTTTCATAGATTGAGGTGGTTCCTTCTGCCTCCGCACTGATCATCAAAGCGCTGAAAGAACCCCCTCGTGACAGGAAGAAGGTCAAGAACAGTAAGTGGCGGTTTAAACAATTAGGTTTGCTAAATAAATAAAAGTTTCATTGGGGTCTTAAAGGTTTGACCCTTGGGAAAATTCATGAATGATAATTTTGGAAATGATAGTAAATTATCACTCCATTGACTCTTATGCCATTTTTATTAATCATGTCGTCAATGTTATTTTTTCCCGCTCCCCTTCCAGTCAAGCACAGTGGAAGTGTGACTTTTGATGACATTCTGGGTGTTGCTCGTGTCATGCGTCCTCGTTCCATTGCAAGGGAGCTGTCAGGTAAGAGTAAACATTTTGTCAAGCTGTACTAATGTATACCAGGGCCTAGGATTGGGTTTTGTTGGTTCGCCTCCCACCACTATGCCTGTCTATCAGAGTGACTGAGTATAGTCCAGTGGAGGCTCAGATGGACCCCACTTTCGATGACAGAGCTGCCCAATGTATTGGACAACTCTGCATGGAGTCTGCCACACTATGTGAATGAGTGTATTGACAATAAATGTTGCAAGTATCTGATGTTAAAAGAATGTGTTAATGAGGCTGTTCATTGTTTTTATGGATTTTTGTTTTGACAGGAACCATCAAGGAGATTCTGGGTACGGCTCAGTCTGTTGGCTGTACCATCGATGGCCGTCCTCCCCATGACGTAGTTGACATCAACAGTGGCAAAATTGAGTGCCCCTCTGAGTAATAAAATGTTGGAAATGGAATCACTTTTGCCTTGTTTTTCTTACTCATGCTTTTGCATATGTGCTTGTTGATATGTTATGTCTCTTTAGTTTTTAACTCAATTGAGCTTGAACAGAAGTCATGAAATAGCTTTGTTACAGAAGTGCTGTTATTCTATGAAGGACAGACAATAATTTTAGTGGGAAGAAGTTTCAGTCGGTCTGCAGCTGTATTCCCTTTGTGCAGATCTGTCATGTTTATAGCCCTGCCCATAGGGCAACAAACCTGAAGTCACTTTGCAAGGTTCCTTGTGTTTTTACGAAAGGTGATCTTAAATCTAAAGCACAGTGCTAATTTGAAGCCCGTGCTTTTGTTTACTACTGTGGATCGTATGGCATGTTTCTATAATTTGCAATAGGCCACCTGGAGATCTCCCTTTGCGTGTTATACTGGCCTTTTATTTCCCACCACAAAACTAGTATTCCAGGGATCAGACCAGAGATGTTGATGCCTGCACACTACTGCCCCCTACTGGTGACATGTTTTGCCCTCTTTCCGTGAAACGTGCACGCAAAACCAACGGGCGAAGGCTGACACTTTGGCCCAGTTACTTTGTCTTGTCGAGGGGGCTCTGTGCTACACTTGAACATCATATTGGTCGCACTAGCACACGTTTGGTTGAATCTTGGTGGAGCTAGGCTAATGTATGTCCACTTAATTCTTTTACGGCCCCCTTCCACGAGGTCATTGAGCTGTCCAGCAGTTGAACAGCCGTCACAGAACTGGGCAACAAAATGTCTTAGTGATCAACCAAACGGGCTCTGATTTCACAATGAAATGAAAATTGTATATTCAATTGAGTGTGTGTATATACATATTTTTTTTTTTTGGGGGGGGGGGTTCGTCAGTTTAGCCAGTTCAGCCCAATGCAGCATACAACATTTCCATTTGTAAACAGGTGTACAATTATTTTTGCGACTAATGCACCACATAATTCACATTATTTATGACATTGATAAAGGTTCACAGCAGAAAAAAACTGAACTGTCATCAACCCTAGCAAAAACTGCAAAACTCAGTCACCCCGTTCATCTTATCCATTTCAAATGAATCAATGTCACTTTTTTTAATTGTTCCTGTACTACTCACATCAATTCTACAGCACAGTTATGAAAGTATATAACCACGTGCTTTTAAAGTTCATTGGCAGGAAGGAGAATATTGAACCCCCTTAGTCAATCAAGTTAATCAATCCAACAATAATGTCATTTCATGACAGATTTGGAAACAATCATAGCAATAAAAAGTGACATATCACAATGCAATGAAATAATGATTTTGCTTCGGATGTTTGTCAACCGTAAACACTGACAGTTGATCCAAGATGTACTTTATCAAGTCAGTCCGTGTTCCATTTTGTCACGTGCCAAAAACAGCTAAGCGGAAGGACACAGACAAAGAATGTTGTGCTTTGGATTTGGATTTTGGAAGACAAAAAGCAACAACCCTTCCAATACACCCATCAGTTTCTAGAGTGAACCTCGTGGTAACCTCACTGAGGCTGATTGAATGGATTTCATCATCCGCTGCAAACTTCCGCAAACACGAAGAAGCGTTTACTTGCTCTAAAGCAGCCATCACCAAATCGCGGTCCGCGTTCGGACCGGACCCATGACCAAGGTATGATGAATTTCTTTCAGGGCGCATTCGCAAAGGTTGGCGTTGCAATTCTAGTTAATACGGAAAATGCGTCACTGATTTGAGCCAATCAAATCTTTTGTTTACGATCCACTGCCAATTGCGCAGCAGACCGGAAGAGAGTGCTGCTGACAGTATGCCATGCTAAAAAGTTAGCGAGGTCGATGCGTGTTGTTTTAAATGAATGGACGGAGAAATTTAGTTTCGTTCTGGCTGCAGCCGATTCAAAACCAGTGTGCATCATATGCTCCGAAACCGTCGCCACATTGCGAAGCGCCACTACGAAACAAAGCACCGGCCTTTTTGCAAAGTTAACCGCTGAAGTTTGAGGTGAGCGCACGCAAAAACATCGAACTTCGAGTGCAGTATAACAGATTTTTACATTTTCGTTTACAGCCCAGCAGCATACAAACGAATGTTCACTAAAAGTATCATGGATTTTGAGGAAACATAAAAAAACATTCAGTGATGGGGAAATTGTGATGGAGTGCTTAAATACGGTTGCACAAACATTATTTAAAGGAAAACACAAAACCCAGGTGTGAAATAATCTACCAAATCCCAATGGCCCTGACACTGTTCCAACCCAGAATTAAGTCACTGGCAGGGCAATCACAAACTAATTTTTCTCATTAAGAGAAGTTAAAAAAATATTCAAAAGAAAAGTTGGTGTCAAAGCTCATTTTTAATTACTTTTTCATGAGGACAGCCATTTTTATTGATTGTGTACTGAACATGTTGACCTGTTTTACTTGGATGATTAGGCTTTCCGTTTTTTTTAGGATGATAACTCTTAGATTTAAGAAAAAAAAGGTAAAAGATATTAACTCAATGCTTAGGACTTGATATATTTCTGCAGGAGATATTTTACTGTTTTTTTTTCTGGAAGTGGCAAACTTAATTTCCTGGAGCCACATTTTCTTGAATGTGAAATAAACGCCTTAAATTTGTTTGACTGGCAAAGGTGTTTAATGGGAACATTGCTAAATATTTTGTATATAAGTGCACTCTGTTGAAAATGACTAAACATTGAAACTATATAAAAATGTGAACATAGGCTAGACATTAAGGGAAGTTGGACTTTGGTTCAGACCTTTTAATTGGAAGAAATTTTAGTCGTGGACCTCTGTGACTTTTAATTGAATACCTCTGCTCTAAAGGCTCCACCTACACGCTGCTGAACGTCATGTCTCGCGATATTTGGTGCACTTATAAAGTGCGATGTCTTCACACGCATTCTTTCTTTCTTTCCTTTAACGGCGAAAGTGTAGCAGTAATTGGTCGTCCCGAATCGGGCTCGTCCGACACCCTCATCAATAAAGCTGAACTGAGTTCAACCTCCACACCAACATGCCTCCCAAATTCGACCCCGACGAGTTTGAAGTTGGCACGTCTATCATGTCGAACGAGACTTAAAGATGACGCTTCTGTGACAAGATGGAGTCGCACTCTCTCGACCTTCCCACGGCGTGTTCACAATGGTAATATTGAGACTCGAGCTGTGACCGACGTGTGTTTGATAGAAGTGTTTGTGGGCTGTTTCTAGTGGTATTCCGTTGTTTAATTTGGAAACGCGACCGACCCACTCGTGCTTTGCCACGTGGGCTAAATTGCTAACTGTTAGCTGGTAACTGTTAGCTTCTCTGAGACAATGCCGACACAATGAAGCCACATTAACGTGTTTTATCAATCATCATTGTTTAAGCCCTCGCCTCCGGCGCTCCTATTTAGTAATGGAAACATGTTTTAAGCAAGTGTGTACTACTTAAGATGTCTCCCTTGACATAGGTGTGTAACACGCAGTTCTTTGATTTACAACTTATTGTCTCTTAATTTTTCTGAAGGTGCATTCACAACTAAATCCAGAAGCCATGTTTCATAGCAGAAACGCATATTCCATAGTAGTGAAAAACGTTAGAGCTATGAAATACCGATAACTCAATACTTACGTTTGCAATTTCTGTTAGTTTAAATGTATGCCATGTACTAAGGAAGTTGAGCCATTGCTTTAAACGTAAAGAAATAAAAGTAATGTCACATGTTAAAAGCTACTTGGCATGTATACTATCACGTGCTTCCCCACTAATGTGAACATGCATTCCAGCCCTACACTTGCAAGAAATATGCTGGATGCAAGATTAGTTTTTGAGTAATCTTAACTTTCAGTTATTGTTTGTCTTGTAGTGTACATGAGGTGCACAGGAGGAGAGGTTGGCGCCACATCTGCTTTGGCGCCCAAAATTGGTCCCCTCGGTCTGGTGAGTATTTGAGCCAGGCTTTGCAAAAATAAAATGAAAAAATAGCCTCCCGCCACTATGCTAGTCTGTCTGAGTGACTTTGTGTCGTCCAGTGGAGGCTAAGAGTGACCTGGTTTTAGGAAACAGGGCTACCCAAACCAATGGTCAACCCTGTGCCAAAAATTCTAGAACAGTCCTTGTCATGTCCGAACTGTGCCTTTATCACTCTAGTAAATCTTATTCACGCAAGTGTAATAACCCCATTGTTAATGTTTACCAAAGAGGAAGGTGTTTGCCAAACTGCATATTTTCCACTCTGTTTTAAAGATGCTAGTTGTCACTCTTAAATAACATGAATTTATGTTAATCTGAAAATCCCCACAGCTAAGATTAGCTATTTGATTCCATTAGAGAAACTGATCCTGTTGTACTCTTACAGTCGCCCAAGAAAGTTGGTGATGACATTGCCAAGGCCACCGGTGACTGGAAGGGCCTGAGGATCACCGTCAAGCTGACTATCCAGAACAGACAGGCAGCGGTACAGACACGAAGTTTCTTAAAATTGGGGAAACGGTTGACACCCCCACCCCACCCTCTGATTTGAGTTGCATGCAAAGTGATACCCTGCTTAATTGGAGGGGTTCAAGTGGAAATGAGACTTAGTCTTGCTTCTGTCTTTCATAGATTGAGGTGGTTCCTTCTGCCTCCGCACTGATCATCAAAGCGCTGAAAGAACCCCCTCGTGACAGGAAGAAGGTCAAGAACAGTAAGTGGCGGTTTAAACAATTAGGTTTGCTAAATAAATAAAAGTTTCATTGGGGTCTTAAAGGTTTGACCCTTGGGAAAATTCATGAATGATAATTTTGGAAATGATAGTAAATTATCACTCCATTGACTCTTATGCCATTTTTATTAATCATGTCGTCAATGTTATTTTTTCCCGCTCCCCTTCCAGTCAAGCACAGTGGAAGTGTGACTTTTGATGACATTCTGGGTGTTGCTCGTGTCATGCGTCCTCGTTCCATTGCAAGGGAGCTGTCAGGTAAGAGTAAACATTTTGTCAAGCTGTACTAATGTATACCAGGGCCTAGGATTGGGTTTTGTTGGTTCGCCTCCCACCACTATGCCTGTCTATCAGAGTGACTGAGTATAGTCCAGTGGAGGCTCAGATGGACCCCACTTTCGATGACAGAGCTGCCCAATGTATTGGACAACTCTGCATGGAGTCTGCCACACTATGTGAATGAGTGTATTGACAATAAATGTTGCAAGTATCTGATGTTAAAAGAATGTGTTAATGAGGCTGTTCATTGTTTTTATGGATTTTTGTTTTGACAGGAACCATCAAGGAGATTCTGGGTACGGCTCAGTCTGTTGGCTGTACCATCGATGGCCGTCCTCCCCATGACGTAGTTGACATCAACAGTGGCAAAATTGAGTGCCCCTCTGAGTAATAAAATGTTGGAAATGGAATCACTTTTGCCTTGTTTTTCTTACTCATGCTTTTGCATATGTGCTTGTTGATATGTTATGTCTCTTTAGTTTTTAACTCAATTGAGCTTGAACAGAAGTCATGAAATAGCTTTGTTACAGAAGTGCTGTTATTCTATGAAGGACAGACAATAATTTTAGTGGGAAGAAGTTTCAGTCGGTCTGCAGCTGTATTCCCTTTGTGCAGATCTGTCATGTTTATAGCCCTGCCCATAGGGCAACAAACCTGAAGTCACTTTGCAAGGTTCCTTGTGTTTTTACGAAAGGTGATCTTAAATCTAAAGCACAGTGCTAATTTGAAGCCCGTGCTTTTGTTTACTACTGTGGATCGTATGGCATGTTTCTATAATTTGCAATAGGCCACCTGGAGATCTCCCTTTGCGTGTTATACTGGCCTTTTATTTCCCACCACAAAACTAGTATTCCAGGGATCAGACCAGAGATGTTGATGCCTGCACACTACTGCCCCCTACTGGTGACATGTTTTGCCCTCTTTCCGTGAAACGTGCACGCAAAACCAACGGGCGAAGGCTGACACTTTGGCCCAGTTACTTTGTCTTGTCGAGGGGGCTCTGTGCTACACTTGAACATCATATTGGTCGCACTAGCACACGTTTGGTTGAATCTTGGTGGAGCTAGGCTAATGTATGTCCACTTAATTCTTTTACGGCCCCCTTCCACGAGGTCATTGAGCTGTCCAGCAGTTGAACAGCCGTCACAGAACTGGGCAACAAAATGTCTTAGTGATCAACCAAACGGGCTCTGATTTCACAATGAAATGAAAATTGTATATTCAATTGAGTGTGTGTATATACATATTTTTTTTTTTTGGGGGGGGGGGTTCGTCAGTTTAGCCAGTTCAGCCCAATGCAGCATACAACATTTCCATTTGTAAACAGGTGTACAATTATTTTTGCGACTAATGCACCACATAATTCACATTATTTATGACATTGATAAAGGTTCACAGCAGAAAAAAACTGAACTGTCATCAACCCTAGCAAAAACTGCAAAACTCAGTCACCCCGTTCATCTTATCCATTTCAAATGAATCAATGTCACTTTTTTTAATTGTTCCTGTACTACTCACATCAATTCTACAGCACAGTTATGAAAGTATATAACCACGTGCTTTTAAAGTTCATTGGCAGGAAGGAGAATATTGAACCCCCTTAGTCAATCAAGTTAATCAATCCAACAATAATGTCATTTCATGACAGATTTGGAAACAATCATAGCAATAAAAAGTGACATATCACAATGCAATGAAATAATGATTTTGCTTCGGATGTTTGTCAACCGTAAACACTGACAGTTGATCCAAGATGTACTTTATCAAGTCAGTCCGTGTTCCATTTTGTCACGTGCCAAAAACAGCTAAGCGGAAGGACACAGACAAAGAATGTTGTGCTTTGGATTTGGATTTTGGAAGACAAAAAGCAACAACCCTTCCAATACACCCATCAGTTTCTAGAGTGAACCTCGTGGTAACCTCACTGAGGCTGATTGAATGGATTTCATCATCCGCTGCAAACTTCCGCAAACACGAAGAAGCGTTTACTTGCTCTAAAGCAGCCATCACCAAATCGCGGTCCGCGTTCGGACCGGACCCATGACCAAGGTATGATGAATTTCTTTCAGGGCGCATTCGCAAAGGTTGGCGTTGCAATTCTAGTTAATACGGAAAATGCGTCACTGATTTGAGCCAATCAAATCTTTTGTTTACGATCCACTGCCAATTGCGCAGCAGACCGGAAGAGAGTGCTGCTGACAGTATGCCATGCTAAAAAGTTAGCGAGGTCGATGCGTGTTGTTTTAAATGAATGGACGGAGAAATTTAGTTTCGTTCTGGCTGCAGCCGATTCAAAACCAGTGTGCATCATATGCTCCGAAACCGTCGCCACATTGCGAAGCGCCACTACGAAACAAAGCACCGGCCTTTTTGCAAAGTTAACCGCTGAAGTTTGAGGTGAGCGCACGCAAAAACATCGAACTTCGAGTGCAGTATAACAGATTTTTACATTTTCGTTTACAGCCCAGCAGCATACAAACGAATGTTCACTAAAAGTATCATGGATTTTGAGGAAACATAAAAAAACATTCAGTGATGGGGAAATTGTGATGGAGTGCTTAAATACGGTTGCACAAACATTATTTAAAGGAAAACACAAAACCCAGGTGTGAAATAATCTACCAAATCCCAATGGCCCTGACACTGTTCCAACCCAGAATTAAGTCACTGGCAGGGCAATCACAAACTAATTTTTCTCATTAAGAGAAGTTAAAAAAATATTCAAAAGAAAAGTTGGTGTCAAAGCTCATTTTTAATTACTTTTTCATGAGGACAGCCATTTTTATTGATTGTGTACTGAACATGTTGACCTGTTTTACTTGGATGATTAGGCTTTCCGTTTTTTTTAGGATGATAACTCTTAGATTTAAGAAAAAAAAGGTAAAAGATATTAACTCAATGCTTAGGACTTGATATATTTCTGCAGGAGATATTTTACTGTTTTTTTTTCTGGAAGTGGCAAACTTAATTTCCTGGAGCCACATTTTCTTGAATGTGAAATAAACGCCTTAAATTTGTTTGACTGGCAAAGGTGTTTAATGGGAACATTGCTAAATATTTTGTATATAAGTGCACTCTGTTGAAAATGACTAAACATTGAAACTATATAAAAATGTGAACATAGGCTAGACATTAAGGGAAGTTGGACTTTGGTTCAGACCTTTTAATTGGAAGAAATTTTAGTCGTGGACCTCTGTGACTTTTAATTGAATACCTCTGCTCTAAAGGCTCCACCTACACGCTGCTGAACGTCATGTCTCGCGATATTTGGTGCACTTATAAAGTGCGATGTCTTCACACGCATTCTTTCTTTCTTTCCTTTAACGGCGAAAGTGTAGCAGTAATTGGTCGTCCCGAATCGGGCTCGTCCGACACCCTCATCAATAAAGCTGAACTGAGTTCAACCTCCACACCAACATGCCTCCCAAATTCGACCCCGACGAGTTTGAAGTTGGCACGTCTATCATGTCGAACGAGACTTAAAGATGACGCTTCTGTGACAAGATGGAGTCGCACTCTCTCGACCTTCCCACGGCGTGTTCACAATGGTAATATTGAGACTCGAGCTGTGACCGACGTGTGTTTGATAGAAGTGTTTGTGGGCTGTTTCTAGTGGTATTCCGTTGTTTAATTTGGAAACGCGACCGACCCACTCGTGCTTTGCCACGTGGGCTAAATTGCTAACTGTTAGCTGGTAACTGTTAGCTTCTCTGAGACAATGCCGACACAATGAAGCCACATTAACGTGTTTTATCAATCATCATTGTTTAAGCCCTCGCCTCCGGCGCTCCTATTTAGTAATGGAAACATGTTTTAAGCAAGTGTGTACTACTTAAGATGTCTCCCTTGACATAGGTGTGTAACACGCAGTTCTTTGATTTACAACTTATTGTCTCTTAATTTTTCTGAAGGTGCATTCACAACTAAATCCAGAAGCCATGTTTCATAGCAGAAACGCATATTCCATAGTAGTGAAAAACGTTAGAGCTATGAAATACCGATAACTCAATACTTACGTTTGCAATTTCTGTTAGTTTAAATGTATGCCATGTACTAAGGAAGTTGAGCCATTGCTTTAAACGTAAAGAAATAAAAGTAATGTCACATGTTAAAAGCTACTTGGCATGTATACTATCACGTGCTTCCCCACTAATGTGAACATGCATTCCAGCCCTACACTTGCAAGAAATATGCTGGATGCAAGATTAGTTTTTGAGTAATCTTAACTTTCAGTTATTGTTTGTCTTGTAGTGTACATGAGGTGCACAGGAGGAGAGGTTGGCGCCACATCTGCTTTGGCGCCCAAAATTGGTCCCCTCGGTCTGGTGAGTATTTGAGCCAGGCTTTGCAAAAATAAAATGAAAAAATAGCCTCCCGCCACTATGCTAGTCTGTCTGAGTGACTTTGTGTCGTCCAGTGGAGGCTAAGAGTGACCTGGTTTTAGGAAACAGGGCTACCCAAACCAATGGTCAACCCTGTGCCAAAAATTCTAGAACAGTCCTTGTCATGTCCGAACTGTGCCTTTATCACTCTAGTAAATCTTATTCACGCAAGTGTAATAACCCCATTGTTAATGTTTACCAAAGAGGAAGGTGTTTGCCAAACTGCATATTTTCCACTCTGTTTTAAAGATGCTAGTTGTCACTCTTAAATAACATGAATTTATGTTAATCTGAAAATCCCCACAGCTAAGATTAGCTATTTGATTCCATTAGAGAAACTGATCCTGTTGTACTCTTACAGTCGCCCAAGAAAGTTGGTGATGACATTGCCAAGGCCACCGGTGACTGGAAGGGCCTGAGGATCACCGTCAAGCTGACTATCCAGAACAGACAGGCAGCGGTACAGACACGAAGTTTCTTAAAATTGGGGAAACGGTTGACACCCCCACCCCACCCTCTGATTTGAGTTGCATGCAAAGTGATACCCTGCTTAATTGGAGGGGTTCAAGTGGAAATGAGACTTAGTCTTGCTTCTGTCTTTCATAGATTGAGGTGGTTCCTTCTGCCTCCGCACTGATCATCAAAGCGCTGAAAGAACCCCCTCGTGACAGGAAGAAGGTCAAGAACAGTAAGTGGCGGTTTAAACAATTAGGTTTGCTAAATAAATAAAAGTTTCATTGGGGTCTTAAAGGTTTGACCCTTGGGAAAATTCATGAATGATAATTTTGGAAATGATAGTAAATTATCACTCCATTGACTCTTATGCCATTTTTATTAATCATGTCGTCAATGTTATTTTTTCCCGCTCCCCTTCCAGTCAAGCACAGTGGAAGTGTGACTTTTGATGACATTCTGGGTGTTGCTCGTGTCATGCGTCCTCGTTCCATTGCAAGGGAGCTGTCAGGTAAGAGTAAACATTTTGTCAAGCTGTACTAATGTATACCAGGGCCTAGGATTGGGTTTTGTTGGTTCGCCTCCCACCACTATGCCTGTCTATCAGAGTGACTGAGTATAGTCCAGTGGAGGCTCAGATGGACCCCACTTTCGATGACAGAGCTGCCCAATGTATTGGACAACTCTGCATGGAGTCTGCCACACTATGTGAATGAGTGTATTGACAATAAATGTTGCAAGTATCTGATGTTAAAAGAATGTGTTAATGAGGCTGTTCATTGTTTTTATGGATTTTTGTTTTGACAGGAACCATCAAGGAGATTCTGGGTACGGCTCAGTCTGTTGGCTGTACCATCGATGGCCGTCCTCCCCATGACGTAGTTGACATCAACAGTGGCAAAATTGAGTGCCCCTCTGAGTAATAAAATGTTGGAAATGGAATCACTTTTGCCTTGTTTTTCTTACTCATGCTTTTGCATATGTGCTTGTTGATATGTTATGTCTCTTTAGTTTTTAACTCAATTGAGCTTGAACAGAAGTCATGAAATAGCTTTGTTACAGAAGTGCTGTTATTCTATGAAGGACAGACAATAATTTTAGTGGGAAGAAGTTTCAGTCGGTCTGCAGCTGTATTCCCTTTGTGCAGATCTGTCATGTTTATAGCCCTGCCCATAGGGCAACAAACCTGAAGTCACTTTGCAAGGTTCCTTGTGTTTTTACGAAAGGTGATCTTAAATCTAAAGCACAGTGCTAATTTGAAGCCCGTGCTTTTGTTTACTACTGTGGATCGTATGGCATGTTTCTATAATTTGCAATAGGCCACCTGGAGATCTCCCTTTGCGTGTTATACTGGCCTTTTATTTCCCACCACAAAACTAGTATTCCAGGGATCAGACCAGAGATGTTGATGCCTGCACACTACTGCCCCCTACTGGTGACATGTTTTGCCCTCTTTCCGTGAAACGTGCACGCAAAACCAACGGGCGAAGGCTGACACTTTGGCCCAGTTACTTTGTCTTGTCGAGGGGGCTCTGTGCTACACTTGAACATCATATTGGTCGCACTAGCACACGTTTGGTTGAATCTTGGTGGAGCTAGGCTAATGTATGTCCACTTAATTCTTTTACGGCCCCCTTCCACGAGGTCATTGAGCTGTCCAGCAGTTGAACAGCCGTCACAGAACTGGGCAACAAAATGTCTTAGTGATCAACCAAACGGGCTCTGATTTCACAATGAAATGAAAATTGTATATTCAATTGAGTGTGTGTATATACATATTTTTTTTTTTTGGGGGGGGGGGTTCGTCAGTTTAGCCAGTTCAGCCCAATGCAGCATACAACATTTCCATTTGTAAACAGGTGTACAATTATTTTTGCGACTAATGCACCACATAATTCACATTATTTATGACATTGATAAAGGTTCACAGCAGAAAAAAACTGAACTGTCATCAACCCTAGCAAAAACTGCAAAACTCAGTCACCCCGTTCATCTTATCCATTTCAAATGAATCAATGTCACTTTTTTTAATTGTTCCTGTACTACTCACATCAATTCTACAGCACAGTTATGAAAGTATATAACCACGTGCTTTTAAAGTTCATTGGCAGGAAGGAGAATATTGAACCCCCTTAGTCAATCAAGTTAATCAATCCAACAATAATGTCATTTCATGACAGATTTGGAAACAATCATAGCAATAAAAAGTGACATATCACAATGCAATGAAATAATGATTTTGCTTCGGATGTTTGTCAACCGTAAACACTGACAGTTGATCCAAGATGTACTTTATCAAGTCAGTCCGTGTTCCATTTTGTCACGTGCCAAAAACAGCTAAGCGGAAGGACACAGACAAAGAATGTTGTGCTTTGGATTTGGATTTTGGAAGACAAAAAGCAACAACCCTTCCAATACACCCATCAGTTTCTAGAGTGAACCTCGTGGTAACCTCACTGAGGCTGATTGAATGGATTTCATCATCCGCTGCAAACTTCCGCAAACACGAAGAAGCGTTTACTTGCTCTAAAGCAGCCATCACCAAATCGCGGTCCGCGTTCGGACCGGACCCATGACCAAGGTATGATGAATTTCTTTCAGGGCGCATTCGCAAAGGTTGGCGTTGCAATTCTAGTTAATACGGAAAATGCGTCACTGATTTGAGCCAATCAAATCTTTTGTTTACGATCCACTGCCAATTGCGCAGCAGACCGGAAGAGAGTGCTGCTGACAGTATGCCATGCTAAAAAGTTAGCGAGGTCGATGCGTGTTGTTTTAAATGAATGGACGGAGAAATTTAGTTTCGTTCTGGCTGCAGCCGATTCAAAACCAGTGTGCATCATATGCTCCGAAACCGTCGCCACATTGCGAAGCGCCACTACGAAACAAAGCACCGGCCTTTTTGCAAAGTTAACCGCTGAAGTTTGAGGTGAGCGCACGCAAAAACATCGAACTTCGAGTGCAGTATAACAGATTTTTACATTTTCGTTTACAGCCCAGCAGCATACAAACGAATGTTCACTAAAAGTATCATGGATTTTGAGGAAACATAAAAAAACATTCAGTGATGGGGAAATTGTGATGGAGTGCTTAAATACGGTTGCACAAACATTATTTAAAGGAAAACACAAAACCCAGGTGTGAAATAATCTACCAAATCCCAATGGCCCTGACACTGTTCCAACCCAGAATTAAGTCACTGGCAGGGCAATCACAAACTAATTTTTCTCATTAAGAGAAGTTAAAAAAATATTCAAAAGAAAAGTTGGTGTCAAAGCTAATTTTTAATTACTTTTTCATGAGGACAGCCATTTTTATTGATTGTGTACTGAACATGTTGACCTGTTTTACTTGGATGATTAGGCTTTCCGTTTTTTTTAGGATGATAACTCTTAGATTTAAGAAAAAAAAGGTAAAAGATATTAACTCAATGCTTAGGACTTGATATATTTCTGCAGGAGATATTTTACTGTTTTTTTTCTGGAAGTGGCAAACTTAATTTCCTGGAGCCACATTTTCTTGAATGTGAAATAAACGCCTTAAATTTGTTTGACTGGCAAAGGTGTTTAATGGGAACATTGCTAAATATTTTGTATATAAGTGCACTCTGTTGAAAATGACTAAACATTGAAACTATATAAAAATGTGAACATAGGCTAGACATTAAGGGAAGTTGGACTTTGGTTCAGACCTTTTAATTGGAAGAAATTTTAGTCGTGGACCTCTGTGACTTTTAATTGAATACCTCTGCTCTAAAGGCTCCACCTACACGCTGCTGAACGTCATGTCTCGCGATATTTGGTGCACTTATAAAGTGCGATGTCTTCACACGCATTCTTTCTTTCTTTCCTTTAACGGCGAAAGTGTAGCAGTAATTGGTCGTCCCGAATCGGGCTCGTCCGACACCCTCATCAATAAAGCTGAACTGAGTTCAACCTCCACACCAACATGCCTCCCAAATTCGACCCCGACGAGTTTGAAGTTGGCACGTCTATCATGTCGAACGAGACTTAAAGATGACGCTTCTGTGACAAGATGGAGTCGCACTCTCTCGACCTTCCCACGGCGTGTTCACAATGGTAATATTGAGACTCGAGCTGTGACCGACGTGTGTTTGATAGAAGTGTTTGTGGGCTGTTTCTAGTGGTATTCCGTTGTTTAATTTGGAAACGCGACCGACCCACTCGTGCTTTGCCACGTGGGCTAAATTGCTAACTGTTAGCTGGTAACTGTTAGCTTCTCTGAGACAATGCCGACACAATGAAGCCACATTAACGTGTTTTATCAATCATCATTGTTTAAGCCCTCGCCTCCGGCGCTCCTATTTAGTAATGGAAACATGTTTTAAGCAAGTGTGTACTACTTAAGATGTCTCCCTTGACATAGGTGTGTAACACGCAGTTCTTTGATTTACAACTTATTGTCTCTTAATTTTTCTGAAGGTGCATTCACAACTAAATCCAGAAGCCATGTTTCATAGCAGAAACGCATATTCCATAGTAGTGAAAAACGTTAGAGCTATGAAATACCGATAACTCAATACTTACGTTTGCAATTTCTGTTAGTTTAAATGTATGCCATGTACTAAGGAAGTTGAGCCATTGCTTTAAACGTAAAGAAATAAAAGTAATGTCACATGTTAAAAGCTACTTGGCATGTATACTATCACGTGCTTCCCCACTAATGTGAACATGCATTCCAGCCCTACACTTGCAAGAAATATGCTGGATGCAAGATTAGTTTTTGAGTAATCTTAACTTTCAGTTATTGTTTGTCTTGTAGTGTACATGAGGTGCACAGGAGGAGAGGTTGGCGCCACATCTGCTTTGGCGCCCAAAATTGGTCCCCTCGGTCTGGTGAGTATTTGAGCCAGGCTTTGCAAAAATAAAATGAAAAAATAGCCTCCCGCCACTATGCTAGTCTGTCTGAGTGACTTTGTGTCGTCCAGTGGAGGCTAAGAGTGACCTGGTTTTAGGAAACAGGGCTACCCAAACCAATGGTCAACCCTGTGCCAAAAATTCTAGAACAGTCCTTGTCATGTCCGAACTGTGCCTTTATCACTCTAGTAAATCTTATTCACGCAAGTGTAATAACCCCATTGTTAATGTTTACCAAAGAGGAAGGTGTTTGCCAAACTGCATATTTTCCACTCTGTTTTAAAGATGCTAGTTGTCACTCTTAAATAACATGAATTTATGTTAATCTGAAAATCCCCACAGCTAAGATTAGCTATTTGATTCCATTAGAGAAACTGATCCTGTTGTACTCTTACAGTCGCCCAAGAAAGTTGGTGATGACATTGCCAAGGCCACCGGTGACTGGAAGGGCCTGAGGATCACCGTCAAGCTGACTATCCAGAACAGACAGGCAGCGGTACAGACACGAAGTTTCTTAAAATTGGGGAAACGGTTGACACCCCCACCCCACCCTCTGATTTGAGTTGCATGCAAAGTGATACCCTGCTTAATTGGAGGGGTTCAAGTGGAAATGAGACTTAGTCTTGCTTCTGTCTTTCATAGATTGAGGTGGTTCCTTCTGCCTCCGCACTGATCATCAAAGCGCTGAAAGAACCCCCTCGTGACAGGAAGAAGGTCAAGAACAGTAAGTGGCGGTTTAAACAATTAGGTTTGCTAAATAAATAAAAGTTTCATTGGGGTCTTAAAGGTTTGACCCTTGGGAAAATTCATGAATGATAATTTTGGAAATGATAGTAAATTATCACTCCATTGACTCTTATGCCATTTTTATTAATCATGTCGTCAATGTTATTTTTTCCCGCTCCCCTTCCAGTCAAGCACAGTGGAAGTGTGACTTTTGATGACATTCTGGGTGTTGCTCGTGTCATGCGTCCTCGTTCCATTGCAAGGGAGCTGTCAGGTAAGAGTAAACATTTTGTCAAGCTGTACTAATGTATACCAGGGCCTAGGATTGGGTTTTGTTGGTTCGCCTCCCACCACTATGCCTGTCTATCAGAGTGACTGAGTATAGTCCAGTGGAGGCTCAGATGGACCCCACTTTCGATGACAGAGCTGCCCAATGTATTGGACAACTCTGCATGGAGTCTGCCACACTATGTGAATGAGTGTATTGACAATAAATGTTGCAAGTATCTGATGTTAAAAGAATGTGTTAATGAGGCTGTTCATTGTTTTTATGGATTTTTGTTTTGACAGGAACCATCAAGGAGATTCTGGGTACGGCTCAGTCTGTTGGCTGTACCATCGATGGCCGTCCTCCCCATGACGTAGTTGACATCAACAGTGGCAAAATTGAGTGCCCCTCTGAGTAATAAAATGTTGGAAATGGAATCACTTTTGCCTTGTTTTTCTTACTCATGCTTTTGCATATGTGCTTGTTGATAT
>NW_028283897.1:0-10000 GCF_059441095.1 Idiotropiscis lumnitzeri
TCGACCCGCAGGCCGAAGGAACCGTCCACCCGAACACCCCGGCGCGAGGCCGGGGCCGGCAGGGGCCCTCCGATGGCGGGTCATGATTGCCAATCGGTCAGTGGTTATGTGTGTGCTGCGGTGCCGGCCAACGCTCAGAGGTCGACCCGCAGGCCGAAGGAACCGTCCACCCGAACACCCCGGCGCGAGGCCGGGGCCGGCAGGGGCCCTCCGATGGCGGGTCATGATTGCCAATCGGTCAGTGGTTGTGTGTGCTGCGGTGCCGGCCAACGCTCAGAGGTCGACCCGCAGGCCGAAGGAACCGTCCACCCGAACACCCCGGCGCGAGGCCGGGGCCGGCAGGGGCCCTCCGATGGCGGGTCATGATTGCCAATCGGTCAGTGGTTGTGTGTGTTGCGGTGGGGCCGGGAGGACCGCTCCTCCTGCGTCGGACCCGGGTCATGGGAAGTGCCGTGTGGCGGTGGTGGGGCCGGGAGGACCGCTCCTCCTGCGTCGGACCCGAGTCATGGGAAGTGCCGTGTGGCGGGGCCGGGAGGACCGCTCCTCCTGCGTCGGACCCGAGTCATAGGAAGTGCCGTGTGGCGGGGCCGGGAGGACCGCTCCTCCTGCGTCGGACCCGAGTCATAGGAAGTGCCGTGTGGCGGGGCCGGGAGGACCGCTCCTCCTGCGTCGGACCCGAGTCATAGGAAGTGCCGTGTGGCGGGGCCGGGAGGACCGCTCCTCCTGCGTCGGACCCGAGTCATAGGAAGTGCCGTGTTGCGCTGGTGGGGCCGTGCCCGCCAACAGCCTTCAGTGGTCGGATACCACGTTTGCAAGCTCCCCGCTGGAATGGGGACTTAGAAGAAATGAGGGGAAAATTCCCCCGGAGCTCCGTGCCTGAGGGCGGGCTGTGAGCCGCGCCGCGTCCGCCAACAGCCTTCCATGGTCGGACACCATTGTTCGCAAGTTGCCCGCTGGAATGGGCACATAGAAGAAATTTCGAGGATAACATCCACCAGAGCGCCAGGGCGGCCGTTATTGCAGTATGCGTCCGCCTGGCAGCTCTCTTCCGCGGGAACCATTGGGCAATTTCTTTCACGGAGGTGGACATAGAAGAATTTTTGTTTCTAAAAACGTGGTTCCTAAAAATGTGCCCCAGGTGTTTTGGAAAACCCGGGTAAACCTGGGAAGTAGGCAAATGACCCTCTGACTAGGGGTAAAAACGTTTGCCTACTGCAGCGCCCCTAATGCAATTCGGCGGAACTGCAACGCCCCTGGTCGCCTAAACGCTACCCCTGGTCGCCTAAACCTCACCCCTGGTCGCCTAAACCTCACCCCTGGTCGCCTAAAAGTCACCCCTGGTCGCCTAAATTGTCAACCCCTGGTCACCTAAATTGTCAACCCCTGGTCGCCTAAAGGGGACTTAGAAGAAATGAGGGGGCAAATTCCCCCGGAGCTCCGTGCCTGAGGGCGGGCTGTGAGCCGCGCCGCGTCCGCCAACAGCCTTCAGTGGTCGGATACAATGTATGAAAGTTCCCCGCTGGAAAGGGGACTTAGAAGAAATGAGGCAAATTTCCCCGGAGCTCCGTGCCTGAGGGCGGGCTGTGAGCCGCGCCGCGCCCGCCAACAGCCTTCAGTGGTCGGATACAATGTTTGAAAGTTCCCCGCTGGAAAGGGGACTTAGAAGAAATGAGGCAAATTTCCCCGGAGCTCCGTGCCTGAGGGCGGGCTGTGAGCCGCGCCGCGCCCGCCAACAGCCTTCAGTGGTCGGATACAATGTTTGAAAGGTCCCCGCTGGAAAGGGGACTTAGAAGAAATGAGCCAAATTTCCCCGGAGCTCCGTGCCTGAGGGCGGGCTGTGAGCCGCGCCGCGTCCGCCAACAGCCTTCAGTGGTCGGATACAATGTTTCAAAGTTCCCCGCTGGAAAGGGGACTTAGAAGAAATTTGTAAAAATTCACCCGGAGCTCCGTGCCTGAGGGCCGGCTATGAGCCGCGCCGTGCCCGCCAACAGCCTTCCACGGTCGGATACAATGTTTCAAAGTTCCCCGCTGGAAAGGGGACTTAGAAGGAATTTGTCAAATTCACACCGGAGCTCCGTGCCTGAGGGCCGGCTATGAGCCGCGCCGTGCCCGCCAACAGCCTTCCACGGTCGGATACAATGTTTCAAAGTTCCCCGCTGGAAAGGGGACTTAGAAGGAATTTGTCAAATTCACCCGGAGCTCCGTGCCTGAGGGCCGGCTATGAGCCGCGCCGTGCCCGCCAACAGCCTTCCACGGTCGGATACAATGTTTGAAAGTTCCCCGCTGGAAAGGGGACTTAGAAGAAATGAGGGGGAAATTCCCCCGGAGCTCCGTGCCTGAGGGCGGGCTGTGAGCCGCGCCGCGTCCGCCAACAGCCTTCCACGGTCGGATACAATGTTTCAAAGTTCCCCGCTGGAAAGGGGACTTAGAAGAAATTTGTAAAATTCACCCGGAGCTCCGTGCCCGAGGGCCGGCTATGAGCCGCGCCGCGCCCGCCAACAGCCTTCCTTTGGTCGGATACAATGTTTCAAAGTTCCCCGCTGGAAAGGGGACTTAGAAGAAATTTGTAAAATTCACCCGGAGCTCCGTGCCCGAGGGCCGGCTATGAGCCCCGCCGTGCCCGCCAACAGCCTTCCACGGTCGGATACAATGTTTCAAAGTTCCCCGCTGGAAAGGGGACTTAGAAGAAATTTGTAAAAATTCACCCGGAGCTCCGTGCCCGAGGGCCGGCTATGAGCCCCGCCGTGCCCGCCAACAGCCTTCCACGGTCGGATACAATGTTTCAAAGTTCCCCGCTGGAAAGGGGACTTAGAAGAAATTTGTAAAAATTCACCCGGAGCTCCGTGCCCGAGGGCCGGCTATGAGCCGCGCCGCGCCCGCCAACAGCCTTCCACGGTCGGATACAATGTTTCAAAGTTCCCCGCTGGAAAGGGGACTTAGAAGAAATTTGTGAAAATTCACCCGGAGCTCCGTGCCCGAGGGCCGGCTATGAGCCGCGCCGTGCCCGCCAACAGCCTTCCACGGTCGGATACAATGTTTCAAAGTTCCCCGCTGGAAAGGGGACTTAGAAGAAATTTGTAAAAATTCACCCGGAGCTCCGTGCCCGAGGGCCGGCTATGAGCCGCGCCGTGCCCGCCAACAGCCTTCCACGGTCGGATACAATGTTTCAAAGTTCCCCGCTGGAAAGGGGACTTAGAAGAAATTTGTAAAAATTCATCCGGAGCTCCGTGCCCGAGGGCCGGCTATGAGCCGCGCCGTGCCCGCCAACAGCCTTCCACGGTCGGATACAATGTTTCAAAGTTCCCCGCTGGAAAGGGGACTTAGAAGAAATTTGTGAAAATTCACCCGGAGCTCCGTGCCCGAGGGCCGGCTATGAGCCGCGCCGTGCCCGCCAACAGCCTTCCACGGTCGGATACAATGTTTCAAAGTTCCCCGCTGGAAAGGGGACTTAGAAGAAATTTGTAAAAATTCACCCGGAGCTCCGTGCCCGAGGGCCGGCTATGAGCCGCGCCGTGCCCGCCAACAGCCTTCCACGGTCGGATACAATGTTTCAAAGTTCCCCGCTGGAAAGGGGACTTAGAAGAAATTTGTGAAAATTCACCCGGAGCTCCGTGCCCGAGGGCCGGCTATGAGCCGCGCCGTGCCCGCCAACAGCCTTCCACGGTCGGATACAATGTTTCAAAGTTCCCCGCTGGAAAGGGGACTTAGAAGAAATTTGTGAAAATTCACCCGGAGCTCCGTGCCTGAGGGCCGGCTATGAGCCGCGCCGCGCCCGCCAACAGCCTTCAGTGGTCGGATACAATGTTTGAAAGTTCCCCGCTGGAAAGGGGACTTAGAAGAATTGAGTAAAATTCACCCGGAGCTCCGTGCCCGAGGGCCGGCTATGAGCCGCGCCGCGCCCGCCAACAGCCTTCCTTTGGTCGGATACAATGTTTCAAAGTTCCCCGCTGGAAAGGGGACTTAGAAGAAATTTGTGAAAATTCACCCGGAGCTCCGTGCCTGAGGGCCGGCTATGAGCCGCGCCGTGCCCGCCAACAGCCTTCCACGGTCGGATACAATGTTTCAAAGTTCCCCGCTGGAAAGGGGACTTAGAAGAAATTTGTGAAAATTCACCCGGAGCTCCGTGCCCGAGGGCCGGCTATGAGCCGCGCCGTGCCCGCCAACAGCCTTCCACGGTCGGATACAATGTTTCAAAGTTCCCCGCTGGAAAGGGGACTTAGAAGAAATTTGTAAAAATTCACCCGGAGCTCCGTGCCCGAGGGCCGGCTATGAGCCGCGCCGTGCCCGCCAACAGCCTTCCACGGTCGGATACAATGTTTCAAAGTTCCCCGCTGGAAAGGGGACTTAGAAGAAATTTGTAAAATTCACCCGGAGCTCCGTGCCCGAGGGCCGGCTATGAGCCGCGCCGTGCCCGCCAACAGCCTTCCACGGTCGGATACAATGTTTCAAAGTTCCCCGCTGGAAAGGGGACTTAGAAGAAATTTGTGAAAATTCACCCGGAGCTCCGTGCCTGAGGGCCGGCTATGAGCCGCGCCGTGCCCGCCAACAGCCTTCCACGGTCGGATACAATGTTTCAAAGTTCCCCGCTGGAAAGGGGACTTAGAAGAAATTAGGCAACTTTCCCCGGAGCTCCATGCCTGAGTGCGGGCTGTTTGCCGCGCCGTGCCCGCCAACAGCCTTCAGTGGTCGGATACAATGTTTCAAAGTTCCCCGCTGGAAAGGGGACTTAGAAGAAATTATGAATATTTTTGTTTCTAAAAACGTGATCCCTGAAAATGTGCCCCAGGTGTTTTGGAAAACCCGGGTAAACCTGGGAAGTAGGCAAATGACCCTCTGACTAGGGGGGAAGAACGTTTGCCTACTGCAGCGCCCCTAATGCAATTCGGCGGAACTGCAACGCCCCTGGTCGCCTAAACGCTACCCCTGGTCGCCTAAAAGCTACCCCTGGTCGCCTAAAAGCTACCCCTGGTCGCCTAAACGCTACCCCTGGTCGCCTAAACGCTACCCCTGGTCGCCTAAACGCTACCCCTGGTCACCTAAACGCTACCCCTGGTCGCCTAAACGCTTCCCCTGGTCACCTAAACGCTACCCCTGGTCGCCTAAACGCTACCCCTGGTCGCCTAACTGACCCCTCGTGTGTGGGGATCAACGTTTGCCTACTAGGGCGTCCTCCGGCGGCCTCTCGGCAGTACTGCAGGCCCATTTTAGCCGAGCCCATTGAAATGAATGGGGGAATTTTATACGTTTTTGCCTTTTTTTTCCCCCCCTCGTTCTTTTTGTATTTATTCATTTATTTCAACTTTTACCGACTCAACCGCCCTCCGGCGTGCCCTCGGCGGTCCCGCAAGCCCAATTCGGCCGAGCCCATTGAAATGAATGGGGGAATTTTATACGTTTTTGCCTTTTTTCCCCCCCCCTCGTTCTTTTTGTATTTATTCATTTATTTCAACTTTTACCGACTCAACCGCCCTCCGGCGTGCCCTCGGCGGTCCCGCAAGCCCAATTCGGCCGAGCCCATTGAAATGAATGGGGGAATTTTATACGTTTTTGCCTTTTTTTTCCCCCCCTCGTTCTTTTTGTATTTATTCATTTATTTCAACTTTTACCGACTCAACCGCCCTCCGGCGTGCCCTCGGCGGTCCCGCAAGCCCAATTCGGCCGAGCCCATTGAAATGAATGGGGGAATTTTATACGTTTTTGCCTTTTTTTCCCCCCTCGTTCTTTTTGTATTTATTCATTTATTTCAACTTTTACCGACTCAACCGCCCTCCGGCGTGCCCTCGGCGGTCCCGCAAGCCCAATTCGGCCGAGCCCATTGAAATGAATGGGGGGATTTTATACGTTTTTGCCTTTTTTCCCCCCCTCGTTCTTTTTGTATTTATTCATTTATTTCAACTTTTACCGACTCAACCGCCCTCCGGCGTGCCCCCGGCGGTCCCGCAAGCCCAATTCGGCCGAACCCATTGAAATGAATGGGGGAATTTTATACGTTTTTGCCTTTTTTTTCCCCCCCTCGTTCTTTTTGTATTTATTCATTTATTTCAACTTTTACCGACTCAACCGCCCTCCGGCGTGCCCCCGGCGGTCCCGCAAGCCCAATTCGGCCGAACCCATTGAAATGAATGGGGGAATTTTATACGTTTTTGCCTTTTTTTTCCCCCCCTCGTTCTTTTTGTATTTATTCATTTATTTCAACTTTTACCGACTCAACGCCCTCCGGCGTGCCCTCGGCGGTCCCGCAAGCCCAATTCGGCCGAGCCCATTGAAATGAATGGGGGAATTTTATACGTTTTTGCCTTTTTTTCCCCCCCTCGTTCTTTTTGTATTTATTCATTTATTTCAACTTTTACCGACTCAACCGCCCTCCGGCGTGCCCTCGGCGGTCCCGCAAGCCCAATTCGGCCGAGCCCATTGAAATGAATGGGGGGATTTTATACGTTTTTGCCTTTTTTCCCCCCCTCGTTCTTTTTGTATTTATTCATTTATTTCAACTTTTACCGACTCAACCGCCCTCCGGCGTGCCCCCGGCGGTCCCGCAAGCCCAATTCGGCCGAACCCATTGAAATGAATGGGGGAATTTTATACGTTTTTGCCTTTTTTTTCCCCCCCTCGTTCTTTTTGTATTTATTCATTTATTTCAACTTTTACCGACTCAACCGCCCTCCGGCGTGCCCCCGGCGGTCCCGCAAGCCCAATTCGGCCGAACCCATTGAAATGAATGGGGGAATTTTATACGTTTTTGCCTTTTTTTTCCCCCCCTCGTTCTTTTTGTATTTATTCATTTATTTCAACTTTTACCGACTCAACCGCCCTCCGGCGTGCCCTCGGCGGTCCCGCAAGCCCAATTCGGCCGAGCCCATTGAAATGAATGGGGGGATTTTATACGTTTTTGCCTTTTTTCCCCCCCTCGTTCTTTTTGTATTTATTCATTTATTTCAACTTTTACCGACTCAACCGCCCTCCGGCGTGCCCTCGGCGGTCCCGCAAGCCCAATTCGGCCGAGCCCATTGAAATGAATGGGGGAATTTTATACGTTTTTGCCTTTTTTCCCCCCCCCCTCGTTCTTTTTGTATTTATTCATTTATTTCAACTTTTACCGACTCAACCGCCCTCCGGCGTGCCCTCGGCGGTCCCGCAAGCCCAATTCGGCCGAGCCCATTGAAATGAATGGGGGGATTTTATACGTTTTTGCCTTTTTTCCCCCCCTCGTTCTTTTTGTATTTATTCATTTATTTCAACTTTTACCGACTCAACCGCCCTCCGGCGTGCCCCCGGCGGTCCCGCAAGCCCAATTCGGCCGAACCCATTGAAATGAATGGGGGAATTTTATACGTTTTTGCCTTTTTTTTCCCCCCCCTCGTTCTTTTTGTATTTATTCATTTATTTCAACTTTTACCGACTCAACCGCCCTCCGGCGTGCCCTCGGCGGTCCCGCAAGCCCAATTCGGCCGAGCCCATTGAAATGAATGGGGGGATTTTATACGTTTTTGCCTTTTTTCCCCCCCTCGTTCTTTTTGTATTTATTCATTTATTTCAACTTTTACCGACTCAACCGCCCTCTCGGCGTGCCCTCGGCGGTCCCGCAAGCCCAATTCGGCCGAGCCCATTGAAATGAATGGGGGAATTTTATACGTTTTTGCCTTTTTTCCCCCCCCCCTCGTTCTTTTTGTATTTATTCATTTATTTCAACTTTTACCGACTCAACCGCCCTCGGCGTGCCCTCGGCGGTCCCGCAAGCCCAATTCGGCCGAGCCCATTGAAATGAATGGGGGGATTTTTATACGTTTTTGCCTTTTTTCCCCCCCTCGTTCTTTTTGTATTTATTCATTTATTTCAACTTTTACCGACTCAACCGCCCTCCGGCGTGCCCCCGGCGGTCCCGCAAGCCCAATTCGGCCGAACCCATTGAAATGAATGGGGGAATTTTATACGTTTTTGCCTTTTTTTTCCCCCCCTCGTTCTTTTTGTATTTATTCATTTATTTCAACTTTTACCGACTCCAACCGCCCTCCGGCGTGCCCTCGGCGGTCCCGCAAGCCCAATTCGGCCGAGCCCATTGAAATGAATGGGGGGATTTTATACGTTTTTTGCCTTTTTTTCCCCCCCTCGTTTCTTTTTGTATTTATTCATTTATTTCAACTTTTACCGACTCAACCGCCCTCCGGCGTGCCCTCGGCGGTCCCGCAAGCCCAATTCGGCCGAGCCCATTGAAATGAATGGGGGAATTTTATACGTTTTTGCCTTTTTTCCCCCCCCCCTCGTTCTTTTTGTATTTATTCATTTATTTCAACTTTTACCGACTCAACCGCCCTCCGGCGTGCCCTCGGCGGTCCCGCAAGCCCAATTCGGCCGAGCCCATTGAAATGAATGGGGGAATTTTATACGTTTTTGCCTTTTTTTTCCCCCCCCTCGTCCTTTTTGTATTTATTCATTTATTTCAACTTTTACCGACTCAACCGCCCTCCGGCGTGCCCTCGGCGGTCCCGCAAGCCCAATTCGGCCGAGCCCATTGAAATGAATGGGGGAATTTTATACGTTTTGCCTTTTTTTTTCCCCCCTCGTCCTTTTGTATTTATTTACTTATTTCAACCTTTACCGACTTAGGGGCCGCTTTGCACCGCCTGTGCCCGGGGAAGGTGCTCCTATTCGGGCCAAGTGTGACACACGCCCGCCTCCTCCTCCGGAGCTTCCATTAGGGTAGACTTAGGGGCCGCTTGGCACCGCCTGTGCCCGGGGAAGGTGCTCATATTCGGCTTCACTGTCAGGCAGCATGCACTCCTCCTCCGGAGCTTCCATTTGGGCAAACTTAGGGGCCGCTTGGCACCGCCCGTGCCCGGGGAAGGTGCTCCCTATTCGGGCCAAGTGTGACACACGCCCGCACTCCTCCTCCGGAGCTTCCATTTGGGCAAACTTAGGGGCCGCTTGGCACCGCCTGTGCCCGGGGAAGGTGCTCATATTCGGCTTCACTGTCACACAGCATGCACTCCTCCTCCGGAGCTTCCATAAGGGCAAACTTAGGGGCCGCTTGGCACCGCCTGTGCCCGGGGGAAGGTGCTCATATTCGGCTTCACTGTCACACAGCGTGCACTCCTCCTCCGGAGCTTCCATTTGGGCAAACTTAGGGGCCGCTTGGCACCGTCTGTGCCCGGGGAAGGTGCTCATATTCGGGCCAAGTGTGACACACGCCCGCACTCCTCCTCCGGAGCTTCCATGAGGGTAGACTTAGGGGCCGCCTTGGCACCGCCTGTGCCCGGGGAAGGTGCTCATAGTCGGCTTCACTGTCAGGCAGCATGCACTCCTCCTCCGGAGCTTCCATTTGGGCAACTTAGGGGCCGCTTGGCACCGTCTGTGCCCGGGGAAGGTGCTCATATTCGGGCCAAGTGTGACACACGCCCGCACTCCTCCTCCGGAGCTTCCATTTGGGCAAACTTAGGGGCCGCTTGGCACCGCCTGTGCCCGGGGAAGGTGCTCATATTCGGGCCAAGTGTGACACACGCCCGCACTCCTCCTCCGGAGCTTCCATTTGGGCAAACTTAGGGGCCGCTTGGCACCGCCTGTGCCCGGGGAAGGTGCTCATATTCGGGCCAAGTGTGACACACGCCCGCACCTCCTCCTCCGGAGCTTCCATAAGGGTAGACTTAGGGGCCGCTTGGCACCGTCTGTGCCCGGGGAAGGTGCTCCTATTCGGCTTCACTGTCACACAGCATGCACTCCTCCTCCGGAGCTTCCATAAGGGCAAACTTAGGGGCCGCTTGGCACCGTCTGTGCCCGGGGAAGGTGCTCCTATTCGGCTTCACTGTCAGGCAGCATGCACTCCTCCTCCGGAGCTTCCATAAGGGTAGACTTAGGGGCCGCTTGGCACGGCCTGTGCCCGGGGAAGGTCCTCATATTCGGGCCAAGTGTGACACACGCCCGCCCTCCTCCTCCGGAGTTTCCATGAGGGTAAACTTAGGGGCCGCTTGGCACCGCCTGTGCCCGGGGAAGGTGCTCCTATTCGGGC
>NW_028283897.1:22500-30677 GCF_059441095.1 Idiotropiscis lumnitzeri
CCGCCAACAGCCTTCAGTGGTCGGATACCACGTTTGCAAGCTCCCCGCTGGAATGGGGACTTAGAAGAAATGAGGGGAAAATTCCCCCGGAGCTCCGTGCCTGAGGGCGGGCTGTGAGCCGCGCCGCGTCCGCCAACAGCCTTCCATGGTCGGACACCATTGTTCGCAAGTTGCCCGCTGGAATGGGCACATAGAAGAAATTTCGAGGATAACATCCACCAGAGCGCCAGGGCGGCCGTTATTGCAGTATGCGTCCGCCTGGCAGCTCTCTTCCGCGGGAACCATTGGGCAATTTCTTTCACGGAGGTGGACATAGAAGAATTTTTGTTTCTAAAAACGTGGTTCCTAAAAATGTGCCCCAGGTGTTTTGGAAAACCCGGGTAAACCTGGGAAGTAGGCAAATGACCCTCTGACTAGGGGTAAAAACGTTTGCCTACTGCAGCGCCCCTAATGCAATTCGGCGGAACTGCAACGCCCCTGGTCGCCTAAACGCTACCCCTGGTCGCCTAAACCTCACCCCTGGTCGCCTAAACCTCACCCCTGGTCGCCTAAAAGTCACCCCTGGTCGCCTAAATTGTCAACCCCTGGTCACCTAAATTGTCAACCCCTGGTCGCCTAAAGGGGACTTAGAAGAAATGAGGGGGCAAATTCCCCCGGAGCTCCGTGCCTGAGGGCGGGCTGTGAGCCGCGCCGCGTCCGCCAACAGCCTTCAGTGGTCGGATACAATGTATGAAAGTTCCCCGCTGGAAAGGGGACTTAGAAGAAATGAGGCAAATTTCCCCGGAGCTCCGTGCCTGAGGGCGGGCTGTGAGCCGCGCCGCGCCCGCCAACAGCCTTCAGTGGTCGGATACAATGTTTGAAAGTTCCCCGCTGGAAAGGGGACTTAGAAGAAATGAGGCAAATTTCCCCGGAGCTCCGTGCCTGAGGGCGGGCTGTGAGCCGCGCCGCGCCCGCCAACAGCCTTCAGTGGTCGGATACAATGTTTGAAAGGTCCCCGCTGGAAAGGGGACTTAGAAGAAATGAGCCAAATTTCCCCGGAGCTCCGTGCCTGAGGGCGGGCTGTGAGCCGCGCCGCGTCCGCCAACAGCCTTCAGTGGTCGGATACAATGTTTCAAAGTTCCCCGCTGGAAAGGGGACTTAGAAGAAATTTGTAAAAATTCACCCGGAGCTCCGTGCCTGAGGGCCGGCTATGAGCCGCGCCGTGCCCGCCAACAGCCTTCCACGGTCGGATACAATGTTTCAAAGTTCCCCGCTGGAAAGGGGACTTAGAAGGAATTTGTCAAATTCACCCGGAGCTCCGTGCCTGAGGGCCGGCTATGAGCCGCGCCGTGCCCGCCAACAGCCTTCCACGGTCGGATACAATGTTTCAAAGTTCCCCGCTGGAAAGGGGACTTAGAAGGAATTTGTCAAATTCACCCGGAGCTCCGTGCCTGAGGGCCGGCTATGAGCCGCGCCGTGCCCGCCAACAGCCTTCCACGGTCGGATACAATGTTTGAAAGTTCCCCGCTGGAAAGGGGACTTAGAAGAAATGAGGGGGAAATTCCCCCGGAGCTCCGTGCCTGAGGGCGGGCTGTGAGCCGCGCCGCGTCCGCCAACAGCCTTCCACGGTCGGATACAATGTTTCAAAGTTCCCCGCTGGAAAGGGGACTTAGAAGAAATTTGTAAAATTCACCCGGAGCTCCGTGCCCGAGGGCCGGCTATGAGCCGCGCCGCGCCCGCCAACAGCCTTCCTTTGGTCGGATACAATGTTTCAAAGTTCCCCGCTGGAAAGGGGACTTAGAAGAAATTTGTAAAATTCACCCGGAGCTCCGTGCCCGAGGGCCGGCTATGAGCCCCGCCGTGCCCGCCAACAGCCTTCCACGGTCGGATACAATGTTTCAAAGTTCCCCGCTGGAAAGGGGACTTAGAAGAAATTTGTAAAAATTCACCCGGAGCTCCGTGCCCGAGGGCCGGCTATGAGCCCCGCCGTGCCCGCCAACAGCCTTCCACGGTCGGATACAATGTTTCAAAGTTCCCCGCTGGAAAGGGGACTTAGAAGAAATTTGTAAAAATTCACCCGGAGCTCCGTGCCCGAGGGCCGGCTATGAGCCGCGCCGCGCCCGCCAACAGCCTTCCACGGTCGGATACAATGTTTCAAAGTTCCCCGCTGGAAAGGGGACTTAGAAGAAATTTGTGAAAATTCACCCGGAGCTCCGTGCCCGAGGGCCGGCTATGAGCCGCGCCGTGCCCGCCAACAGCCTTCCACGGTCGGATACAATGTTTCAAAGTTCCCCGCTGGAAAGGGGACTTAGAAGAAATTTGTAAAAATTCATCCGGAGCTCCGTGCCCGAGGGCCGGCTATGAGCCGCGCCGTGCCCGCCAACAGCCTTCCACGGTCGGATACAATGTTTCAAAGTTCCCCGCTGGAAAGGGGACTTAGAAGAAATTTGTGAAAATTCACCCGGAGCTCCGTGCCCGAGGGCCGGCTATGAGCCGCGCCGTGCCCGCCAACAGCCTTCCACGGTCGGATACAATGTTTCAAAGTTCCCCGCTGGAAAGGGGACTTAGAAGAAATTTGTAAAAATTCACCCGGAGCTCCGTGCCCGAGGGCGGCTATGAGCCGCGCCGTGCCCGCCAACAGCCTTCCACGGTCGGATACAATGTTTCAAAGTTCCCCGCTGGAAAGGGGACTTAGAAGAAATTTGTGAAAATTCACCCGGAGCTCCGTGCCCCGAGGGCCGGCTATGAGCCGCGCCGTGCCCGCCAACAGCCTTCCACGGTCGGATACAATGTTTCAAAGTTCCCCGCTGGAAAGGGGACTTAGAAGAAATTTGTGAAAATTCACCCGGAGCTCCGTGCCTGAGGGCCGGCTATGAGCCGCGCCGCGCCCGCCAACAGCCTTCAGTGGTCGGATACAATGTTTGAAAGTTCCCCGCTGGAAAGGGGACTTAGAAGAATTGAGTAAAATTCACCCGGAGCTCCGTGCCCGAGGGCCGGCTATGAGCCGCGCCGCGCCCGCCAACAGCCTTCCTTTGGTCGGATACAATGTTTCAAAGTTCCCCGCTGGAAAGGGGACTTAGAAGAAATTTGTGAAAATTCACCCGGAGCTCCGTGCCTGAGGGCCGGCTATGAGCCGCGCCGTGCCCGCCAACAGCCTTCCACGGTCGGATACAATGTTTCAAAGTTCCCCGCTGGAAAGGGGGACTTAGAAGAAATTTGTGAAAATTCACCCGGAGCTCCGTGCCCGAGGGCCGGCTATGAGCCGCGCCGTGCCCGCCAACAGCCTTCCACGGTCGGATACAATGTTTCAAAGTTCCCCGCTGGAAAGGGGACTTAGAAGAAATTTGTAAAAATTCACCCGGAGCTCCGTGCCCGAGGGCCGGCTATGAGCCGCGCCGTGCCCGCCAACAGCCTTCCACGGTCGGATACAATGTTTCAAAGTTCCCCGCTGGAAAGGGGACTTAGAAGAAATTTGTAAAATTCACCCGGAGCTCCGTGCCCGAGGGCCGGCTATGAGCCGCGCCGTGCCCGCCAACAGCCTTCCACGGTCGGATACAATGTTTCAAAGTTCCCCGCTGGAAAGGGGACTTAGAAGAAATTTGTGAAAATTCACCCGGAGCTCCGTGCCTGAGGGCCGGCTATGAGCCGCGCCGTGCCCGCCAACAGCCTTCCACGGTCGGATACAATGTTTCAAAGTTCCCCGCTGGAAAGGGGACTTAGAAGAAATTTGTAAAATTCACCCGGAGCTCCGTGCCCGAGGGCCGGCTATGAGCCGCGCCGCGCCCGCCAACAGCCTTCCTTTGGTCGGATACAATGTTTCAAAGTTCCCCGCTGGAAAGGGGACTTAGAAGAAATTTGTAAAATTCACCCGGAGCTCCGTGCCCGAGGGCCGGCTATGAGCCCCGCCGTGCCCGCCAACAGCCTTCCACGGTCGGATACAATGTTTCAAAGTTCCCCGCTGGAAAGGGGACTTAGAAGAAATTTGTAAAAATTCACCCGGAGCTCCGTGCCCGAGGGCCGGCTATGAGCCCCGCCGTGCCCGCCAACAGCCTTCCACGGTCGGATACAATGTTTCAAAGTTCCCCGCTGGAAAGGGGACTTAGAAGAAATTTGTAAAAATTCACCCGGAGCTCCGTGCCCGAGGGCCGGCTATGAGCCGCGCCGCGCCCGCCAACAGCCTTCCACGGTCGGATACAATGTTTCAAAGTTCCCCGCTGGAAAGGGGACTTAGAAGAAATTTGTGAAAATTCACCCGGAGCTCCGTGCCCGAGGGCCGGCTATGAGCCGCGCCGTGCCCGCCAACAGCCTTCCACGGTCGGATACAATGTTTCAAAGTTCCCCGCTGGAAAGGGGACTTAGAAGAAATTTGTAAAAATTCATCCGGAGCTCCGTGCCCGAGGGCCGGCTATGAGCCGCGCCGTGCCCGCCAACAGCCTTCCACGGTCGGATACAATGTTTCAAAGTTCCCCGCTGGAAAGGGGGACTTAGAAGAAATTTGTGAAAATTCACCCCGGAGCTCCGTGCCCGAGGGCCGGCTATGAGCCGCGCCGTGCCCGCCAACAGCCTTCCACGGTCGGATACAATGTTTCAAAGTTCCCCGCTGGAAAGGGGACTTAGAAGAAATTTGTAAAAATTCACCCGGAGCTCCGTGCCCGAGGGCCGGCTATGAGCCGCGCCGTGCCCGCCAACAGCCTTCCACGGTCGGATACAATGTTTCAAAGTTCCCCGCTGGAAAGGGGACTTAGAAGAAATTTGTGAAAATTCACCCGGAGCTCCGTGCCCGAGGGCCGGCTATGAGCCGCGCCGTGCCCGCCAACAGCCTTCCACGGTCGGATACAATGTTTCAAAGTTCCCCGCTGGAAAGGGGACTTAGAAGAAATTTGTGAAAATTCACCCGGAGCTCCGTGCCTGAGGGCCGGCTATGAGCCGCGCCGCGCCCGCCAACAGCCTTCAGTGGTCGGATACAATGTTTGAAAGTTCCCCGCTGGAAAGGGGACTTAGAAGAATTGAGTAAAATTCACCCGGAGCTCCGTGCCCGAGGGCCGGCTATGAGCCGCGCCGCGCCCGCCAACAGCCTTCCTTTGGTCGGATACAATGTTTCAAAGTTCCCCGCTGGAAAGGGGACTTAGAAGAAATTTGTGAAAATTCACCCGGAGCTCCGTGCCTGAGGGCCGGCTATGAGCCGCGCCGTGCCCGCCAACAGCCTTCCACGGTCGGATACAATGTTTCAAAGTTCCCCGCTGGAAAGGGGACTTAGAAGAAATTTGTGAAAATTCACCCGGAGCTCCGTGCCCGAGGGCCGGCTATGAGCCGCGCCGTGCCCGCCAACAGCCTTCCACGGTCGGATACAATGTTTCAAAGTTCCCCGCTGGAAAGGGGACTTAGAAGAAATTTGTAAAAATTCACCCGGAGCTCCGTGCCCGAGGGCCGGCTATGAGCCGCGCCGTGCCCGCCAACAGCCTTCCACGGTCGGATACAATGTTTCAAAGTTCCCCGCTGGAAAGGGGACTTAGAAGAAATTTGTAAAATTCACCCGGAGCTCCGTGCCCGAGGGCCGGCTATGAGCCGCGCCGTGCCCGCCAACAGCCTTCCACGGTCGGATACAATGTTTCAAAGTTCCCCGCTGGAAAGGGGACTTAGAAGAAATTTGTGAAAATTCACCCGGAGCTCCGTGCCTGAGGGCCGGCTATGAGCCGCGCCGTGCCCGCCAACAGCCTTCCACGGTCGGATACAATGTTTCAAAGTTCCCCGCTGGAAAGGGGACTTAGAAGAAATTAGGCAACTTTCCCCGGAGCTCCATGCCTGAGTGCGGGCTGTTTGCCGCGCCGTGCCCGCCAACAGCCTTCAGTGGTCGGATACAATGTTTCAAAGTTCCCCGCTGGAAAGGGGGACTTAGAAGAAATTATGAATATTTTTGTTTCTAAAAACGTGATCCCTGAAAATGTGCCCCAGGTGTTTTGGAAAACCCGGGTAAACCTGGGAAGTAGGCAAATGACCCTCTGACTAGGGGGGAAGAACGTTTGCCTACTGCAGCGCCCCTAATGCAATTCGGCGGAACTGCAACGCCCCTGGTCGCCTAAACGCTACCCCTGGTCGCCTAAAAGCTACCCCTGGTCGCCTAAAAGCTACCCCTGGTCGCCTAAACGCTACCCCTGGTCGCCTAAACGCTACCCCTGGTCGCCTAAACGCTACCCCTGGTCACCTAAACGCTACCCCTGGTCGCCTAAACGCTTCCCCTGGTCACCTAAACGCTACCCCTGGTCGCCTAAACGCTACCCCTGGTCGCCTAACTGACCCCTCGTGTGTGGGGATCAACGTTTGCCTACTAGGGCGTCCTCCGGCGGCCTCTCGGCAGTACTGCAGGCCCATTTTAGCCGAGCCCATTGAAATGAATGGGGGAATTTTATACGTTTTTGCCTTTTTTTTCCCCCCCTCGTTCTTTTTGTATTTATTCATTTATTTCAACTTTTACCGACTCAACCGCCCTCCGGCGTGCCCTCGGCGGTCCCGCAAGCCCAATTCGGCCGAGCCCATTGAAATGAATGGGGGAATTTTATACGTTTTTGCCTTTTTTCCCCCCCCCTCGTTCTTTTTGTATTTATTCATTTATTTCAACTTTTACCGACTCAACCGCCCTCCGGCGTGCCCTCGGCGGTCCCGCAAGCCCAATTCGGCCGAGCCCATTGAAATGAATGGGGGAATTTTATACGTTTTTGCCTTTTTTTTCCCCCCCTCGTTCTTTTTGTATTTATTCATTTATTTCAACTTTTACCGACTCAACCGCCCTCCGGCGTGCCCTCGGCGGTCCCGCAAGCCCAATTCGGCCGAGCCCATTGAAATGAATGGGGGAATTTTATACGTTTTTGCCTTTTTTTCCCCCCTCGTTCTTTTTGTATTTATTCATTTATTTCAACTTTTACCGACTCAACCGCCCTCCGGCGTGCCCTCGGCGGTCCCGCAAGCCCAATTCGGCCGAGCCCATTGAAATGAATGGGGGGATTTTATACGTTTTTGCCTTTTTTCCCCCCCTCGTTCTTTTTGTATTTATTCATTTATTTCAACTTTTACCGACTCAACCGCCCTCCGGCGTGCCCCCGGCGGTCCCGCAAGCCCAATTCGGCCGAACCCATTGAAATGAATGGGGGAATTTTATACGTTTTTGCCTTTTTTTTCCCCCCCTCGTTCTTTTTGTATTTATTCATTTATTTCAACTTTTACCGACTCAACCGCCCTCCGGCGTGCCCCCGGCGGTCCCGCAAGCCCAATTCGGCCGAACCCATTGAAATGAATGGGGGAATTTTATACGTTTTTGCCTTTTTTTTCCCCCCCTCGTTCTTTTTGTATTTATTCATTTATTTCAACTTTTACCGACTCAACCGCCCTCCGGCGTGCCCTCGGCGGTCCCGCAAGCCCAATTCGGCCGAGGCCCATTGAAATGAATGGGGGGATTTTATACGTTTTTGCCTTTTTTCCCCCCCCTCGTTCTTTTTGTATTTATTCATTTATTTCAACTTTTACCGACTCAACCGCCCTCCGGCGTGCCCTCGGCGGTCCCGCAAGCCCAATTCGGCCGAGCCCATTGAAATGAATGGGGGAATTTTATACGTTTTTGCCTTTTTTCCCCCCCCCCTCGTTCTTTTTGTATTTATTCATTTATTTCAACTTTTACCGACTCAACCGCCCTCCGGCGTGCCCTCGGCGGTCCCGCAAGCCCAATTCGGCCGAGCCCATTGAAATGAATGGGGGGATTTTATACGTTTTTGCCTTTTTTCCCCCCCTCGTTCTTTTTGTATTTATTCATTTATTTCAACTTTTACCGACTCAACCGCCCTCCGGCGTGCCCCCGGCGGTCCCGCAAGCCCAATTCGGCCGAACCCATTGAAATGAATGGGGGAATTTTATACGTTTTTGCCTTTTTTTTCCCCCCCTCGTTCTTTTTGTATTTATTCATTTATTTCAACTTTTACCGACTCAACCGCCCTCCGGCGTGCCCTCGGCGGTCCCGCAAGCCCAATTCGGCCGAGCCCATTGAAATGAATGGGGGGATTTTATACGTTTTTGCCTTTTTTCCCCCCCTCGTTCTTTTTGTATTTATTCATTTATTTCAACTTTTACCGACTCAACCGCCCTCCGGCGTGCCCTCGGCGGTCCCCGCAAGCCCAATTCGGCCGAGCCCATTGAAATGAATGGGGGAATTT
>NW_028283898.1:0-7500 GCF_059441095.1 Idiotropiscis lumnitzeri
AAATTTGTGAAAATTCACCCGGAGCTCCGTGCCCGAGGGCCGGCTATGAGCCGCGCCGTGCCCGCCAACAGCCTTCCACGGTCGGATACAATGTTTCAAAGTTCCCCGCTGGAAAGGGGACTTAGAAGAAATTTGTAAAAATTCACCGGAGCTCCGTGCCCGAGGGGCCGGCTATGAGCCGCGCCGTGCCCGCCAACAGCCTTCCACGGTCGGATACAATGTTTCAAAGTTCCCCGCTGGAAAGGGGACTTAGAAGAAATTTGTAAAATTCACCCGGAGCTCCGTGCCCGAGGGCCGGCTATGAGCCGCGCCGTGCCCGCCAACAGCCTTCCACGGTCCGGATACAATGTTTCAAAGTTCCCGCTGGAAAGGGGACTTAGAAGAAATTTGTGAAAATTCACCCGGAGCTCCGTGCCTGAGGGGCCGGCTATGAGCCGCGCCGTGCCCGCCAACAGCCTTCCACGGTCGGATACAATGTTTCAAAGTTCCCCGCTGGAAAGGGGACTTAGAAGAAATTAGGCAACTTTCCCCGGAGCTCCATGCCTGAGTGCGGGCTGTTTGCCGCGCCGTGCCCGCCAACAGCCTTCAGTGGTCGGATACAATGTTTCAAAGTTCCCCCGCTGGAAAGGGACTTAGAAGAAATTATGAATATTTTTGTTTCTAAAAACGTGATCCCTGAAAATGTGCCCCAGGTGTTTTGGAAAACCCGGGTAAACCTGGGAAGTAGGCAAATGACCCTCTGACTAGGGGGGAAGAACGTTTGCCTACTGCAGCGCCCCTAATGCAATTCGGCGGAACTGCAACGCCCCTGGTCGCCTAAACGCTACCCCTGGTCGCCTAAAAGCTACCCCTGGTCGCCTAAAAGCTACCCCTGGTCGCCTAAACGCTACCCCTGGTCGCCTAAACGCTACCCCCTAGGTCGCCTAAACGCTACCCTGGTCACCTAAACGCTACCCCTGGTCGCCTAAACGCTTCCCTGGTCACCTAAACGCTACCCCTGGTCGCCTAAACGCTACCCCTGGTCGCCTAACTGACCCCTCGTGTGTGGGGATCAACGTTTGCCCTACTAGGGCGTCCTCCGGCGGCCTCTCGGCAGTACTGCAGGCCCATTTTAGCCGAGCCCATTGAAATGAATGGGGGAATTTTATACGTTTTTGCCTTTTTTTTCCCCCCCTCGTTCTTTTTGTATTTATTCATTTATTTCAACTTTTACCGACTCAACCGCCCTCCGGCGTGCCCTCGGCGGTCCCGCAAGCCCAATTCGGCCGAGCCATTGAAATGAATGGGGGAATTTTATACGTTTTTGCCTTTTTTCCCCCCCCCTCGTTCTTTTTGTATTTATTCATTTATTTCAACTTTTACCGACTCAACCGCCCTCCGGCGTGCCCTCGGCGGTCCCGCAAGCCCATTCGGCCGAGCCCATTGAAATGAATGGGGGAATTTTATACGTTTTTGCCTTTTTTTTCCCCCCCTCGTTCTTTTTGTATTTATTCATTTATTTTCAACTTTTACCGACTCAACCGCCCTCCGGCGTGCCCTCGGCGGTCCCGCAAGCCCAATTCGGCCGAGCCCATTGAAATGAATGGGGAATTTTATACGTTTTTGCCTTTTTTTCCCCCCTCGTTCTTTTTGTATTTATTCATTTATTTCAACTTTTACCGACTCAACCGCCCTCCGGCGTGCCCTCGGCGGTCCCGCAAGCCCAATTCGGCCGAGCCCATTGAAATGAATGGGGGGATTTTATACGTTTTTGCCTTTTTTCCCCCCCTCGTTCTTTTTGTATTTATTCATTTATTTCAACTTTTACCGACTCAACCGCCCTCCGGCGTGCCCCCGGCGGTCCCGCAAGCCCAATTCGGCCGAACCCATTGAAATGAATGGGGGAATTTATACGTTTTTGCCTTTTTTTTCCCCCCTCGTTCTTTTTGTATTTATTCATTTATTTCAACTTTTACCGACTCAACCGCCCTCCGGCGTGCCCCCGGCGGTCCCGCAAGCCCAATTCGGCCGAACCCATTGAAATGAATGGGGGAATTTTATACGTTTTTTGCCTTTTTTTTCCCCCCCCTCGTTCTTTTTGTATTTATTCATTTATTTCAACTTTTACCGACTCAACCGCCCTCCGGCGTGCCCTCGGCGGTCCCGCAAGCCCAATTCGGCCGAGCCCATTGAAATGAATGGGGGGATTTTATACGTTTTTGCCTTTTTTCCCCCCCTCGTTCTTTTTGTATTTATTCATTTATTTCAACTTTTACCGACTCAACCGCCCTCCGGCGTGCCCTCGGCGGTCCCGCAAGCCCAATTCGGCCGAGCCCATTGAAATGAATGGGGGAATTTTATACGTTTTTGCCTTTTTTCCCCCCCCCCTCGTTCTTTTTGTATTTATTCATTTATTTCAACTTTTACCGACTCAACCGCCCTCCGGCGTGCCCTCGGCGGTCCCGCAAGCCCAATTCGGCCGAGCCCATTGAAATGAATGGGGGGATTTTATACGTTTTTGCCTTTTTTCCCCCCCTCGTTCTTTTTGTATTTATTCATTTATTTCAACTTTTACCGACTCAACCGCCCTCCGGCGTGCCCCCGGCGGTCCCGCAAGCCCAATTCGGCCGAACCCATTGAAATGAATGGGGGAATTTTATACGTTTTTGCCTTTTTTTTCCCCCCCTCGTTCTTTTTGTATTTATTCATTTATTTCAACTTTTACCGACTCAACCGCCCTCCGGCGTGCCCTCGGCGGTCCCGCAAGCCCAATTCGGCCGAGCCCATTGAAATGAATGGGGGAATTTTATACGTTTTTGCCTTTTTTTCCCCCCTCGTTCTTTTTGTATTTATTCATTTATTTCAACTTTTACCGACTCAACCGCCCTCCGGCGTGCCCTCGGCGGTCCCGCAAGCCCAATTCGGCCGAGCCCATTGAAATGAATGGGGGGATTTTATACGTTTTTGCCTTTTTTCCCCCCCTCGTTCTTTTTGTATTTATTCATTTATTTCAACTTTTACCGACTCAACCGCCCTCCGGCGTGCCCCCGGCGGTCCCGCAAGCCCAATTCGGCCGAACCCATTGAAATGAATGGGGGAATTTTATACGTTTTTGCCTTTTTTTTCCCCCCCTCGTTCTTTTTGTATTTATTCATTTATTTCAACTTTTACCGACTCAACCGCCCTCCGGCGTGCCCCCGGCGGTCCCGCAAGCCCAATTCGGCCGAACCCATTGAAATGAATGGGGGAATTTTATACGTTTTTGCCTTTTTTTTCCCCCCCTCGTTCTTTTTGTATTTATTCATTTATTTCAACTTTTACCGACTCAACCGCCCTCCGGCGTGCCCTCGGCGGTCCCGCAAGCCCAATTCGGCCGAGCCCATTGAAATGAATGGGGGGATTTTATACGTTTTTGCCTTTTTTCCCCCCCTCGTTCTTTTTGTATTTATTCATTTATTTCAACTTTTACCGACTCAACCGCCCTCCGGCGTGCCCTCGGCGGTCCCGCAAGCCCAATTCGGCCGAGCCCATTGAAATGAATGGGGGAATTTTATACGTTTTTGCCTTTTTTCCCCCCCCCCTCGTTCTTTTTGTATTTATTCATTTATTTCAACTTTTACCGACTCAACCGCCCTCCGGCGTGCCCTCGGCGGTCCCGCAAGCCCAATTCGGCCGAGCCCATTGAAATGAATGGGGGGATTTTATACGTTTTTGCCTTTTTTCCCCCCCTCGTTCTTTTTGTATTTATTCATTTATTTCAACTTTTACCGACTCAACCGCCCTCCGGCGTGCCCCCGGCGGTCCCGCAAGCCCAATTCGGCCGAACCCATTGAAATGAATGGGGGAATTTTATACGTTTTTGCCTTTTTTTTCCCCCCCTCGTTCTTTTTGTATTTATTCATTTATTTCAACTTTTACCGACTCAACCGCCCTCCGGCGTGCCCTCGGCGGTCCCGCAAGCCCAATTCGGCCGAGCCCATTGAAATGAATGGGGGGATTTTATACGTTTTTGCCTTTTTTCCCCCCCTCGTTCTTTTTGTATTTATTCATTTATTTCAACTTTTACCGACTCAACCGCCCTCCGGCGTGCCCTCGGCGGTCCCGCAAGCCCAATTCGGCCGAGCCCATTGAAATGAATGGGGGAATTTTATACGTTTTTGCCTTTTTTCCCCCCCCCCTCGTTCTTTTTGTATTTATTCATTTATTTCAACTTTTACCGACTCAACCGCCCTCCGGCGTGCCCTCGGCGGTCCCGCAAGCCCAATTCGGCCGAGCCCATTGAAATGAATGGGGGAATTTTATACGTTTTTGCCTTTTTTTTCCCCCCCCTCGTCCTTTTTGTATTTATTCATTTATTTCAACTTTTACCGACTCAACCGCCCTCCGGCGTGCCCTCGGCGGTCCCGCAAGCCCAATTCGGCCGAGCCCATTGAAATGAATGGGGGAATTTTATACGTTTTTGCCTTTTTTTTTCCCCCCTCGTCCTTTTTGTATTTATTTACTTATTTCAACCTTTACCGACTTAGGGGCCGCTTTGCACCGCCTGTGCCCGGGGAAGGTGCTCCTATTCGGGCCAAGTGTGACACACGCCCGCCCTCCTCCTCCGGAGCTTCCATTAGGGTAGACTTAGGGGCCGCTTGGCACCGCCTGTGCCCGGGGAAGGTGCTCATATTCGGCTTCACTGTCAGGCAGCATGCACTCCTCCTCCGGAGCTTCCATTTGGGCAAACTTAGGGGCCGCTTGGCACCGCCCGTGCCCGGGGAAGGTGCTCCTATTCGGGCCAAGTGTGACACACGCCCGCACTCCTCCTCCGGAGCTTCCATTTGGGCAAACTTAGGGGCCGCTTGGCACCGCCTGTGCCCGGGGAAGGTGCTCATATTCGGCTTCACTGTCACACAGCATGCACTCCTCCTCCGGAGCTTCCATAAGGGCAAACTTAGGGGCCGCTTGGCACCGCCTGTGCCCGGGGAAGGTGCTCATATTCGGCTTCACTGTCACACAGCGTGCACTCCTCCTCCGGAGCTTCCATTTGGGCAAACTTAGGGGCCGCTTGGCACCGTCTGTGCCCGGGGAAGGTGCTCATATTCGGGCCAAGTGTGACACACGCCCGCACTCCTCCTCCGGAGCTTCCATGAGGGTAGACTTAGGGGCCGCTTGGCACCGCCTGTGCCCGGGGAAGGTGCTCATAGTCGGCTTCACTGTCAGGCAGCATGCACTCCTCCTCCGGAGCTTCCATTTGGGCAAACTTAGGGGCCGCTTGGCACCGTCTGTGCCCGGGGAAGGTGCTCATATTCGGGCCAAGTGTGACACACGCCCGCACTCCTCCTCCGGAGCTTCCATTTGGGCAAACTTAGGGGCCGCTTGGCACCGCCTGTGCCCGGGGAAGGTGCTCATATTCGGGCCAAGTGTGACACACGCCCGCACTCCTCCTCCGGAGCTTCCATTTGGGCAAACTTAGGGGCCGCTTGGCACCGCCTGTGCCCGGGGAAGGTGCTCATATTCGGGCCAAGTGTGACACACGCCCGCACTCCTCCTCCGGAGCTTCCATAAGGGTAGACTTAGGGGCCGCTTGGCACCGTCTGTGCCCGGGGAAGGTGCTCCTATTCGGCTTCACTGTCACACAGCATGCACTCCTCCTCCGGAGCTTCCATAAGGGCAAACTTAGGGGCCGCTTGGCACCGTCTGTGCCCGGGGAAGGTGCTCCTATTCGGCTTCACTGTCAGGCAGCATGCACTCCTCCTCCGGAGCTTCCATAAGGGTAGACTTAGGGGCCGCTTGGCACGGCCTGTGCCCGGGGAAGGTCCTCATATTCGGGCCAAGTGTGACACACGCCCGCCCTCCTCCTCCGGAGTTTCCATGAGGGTAAACTTAGGGGCCGCTTGGCACCGCCTGTGCCCGGGGAAGGTGCTCCTATTCGGGCCAAGTGTGACACACGCCCGCACTCCTCCTCCGGAGCTTCCATTTGGGCAAACTTAGGGGCCGCTTGGCACCGCCTGTGCCCGGGGAAGGTGCTCCTCTCCGGGCTAAGTGTGACACACGCCCGCACTCCTCCTCCGGAGCTTCCATAAGGGCAAACTTAGGGGCCGCTTGGCACCGCCTGTGCCCGGGGAAGGTGCTCCTCTCCGGGCTAAGTGTGACACACGCCCGCCCTCCTCCTCCGGAGCTTCCATGAGGGTAGACTTAGGGGCCGCTTGGCACCTCCCGTGCCCGGGGAAGGTGCTCCTATTCGGGCTAAGTGTGACAGACGCCGGCCTATTACCCCCGGAGCGATGGAGCTGGGGGCGCTCGCTCCCCGCCCGTGCCCGGGGAAGGTGCTCCTCTCCGGGCTAAGTGTGGCAGACGCCGGCCTATTACCCCCGGAGCGATGGAGCTGGGGGGCGCTCGCTCCCCGCCCGTGCCCGGGGAAGGTGCTCCTCTCCGGCCTAAGTGTGGCAGACGCCGGCCTATTACCCCCGGAGCGATGGAGCTGGGGGGCGCTCGCTCCCGGCCCGTGCCCGGGGAAGGTGCTCCTCTCCGGGCTAAGTGTGGCAGACGCCGGCCTATTACCCCCGGAGCGATGGAGCTGGGGGTGGGCGCTCGCTCCCTGCCTGTGCCCGGGGAAGGTGCTCCTCTCCAGCCCCAGGTCGCCTAACCCCCTTACCCCTGGTCACCTAAACCCCTTACCCCTGGTCGCCTAAACGTCTCACCCCTGGTCGCCTAAACCCCTTACCCCTGGTCACCTAAACCCCTTACCCCTGGTCGCCTAAGTGGCCCACCCCTGGTCACCTAAACGTCCCACCCCTGGTCACCTAAACGTCCCACCCCTGGTCGCCTAAACCCCTTACCCCTGGTCACCTAAACGGCCCACCCCTGGTCGCCTAAACCTGCCGCCCCTGGTCACCTAAGTGGCCCACCCCTGGTCGCCTAAGTGGCCCACCCCTGGTCGCCTAAGTGGCCCACCCCTGGTCGCCTAAGTGGCCCACCCCTGGTCGCCTAAGTGGCCCACCCCTGGTCACCTAAACGTCCAACCCCTGGTCGCACTTAGTGCAATTCGGCCCACCTCGCGTCCGGGAGGAGGCCATCCTCTTCGGCCTGACTTTCACGGACGCCGGCCTGTCTCCTCCGGAGCCTCCACGCGGTTGAACTTAGGGGCCACTCGGCCCACCTCGCGTCCGGGGGAAGGCCGTCCTCTTCGGCCTGACTTTCACGGACGCCGGCCTGTCTCCTCCGGAGCCTCCACGCGGTTGAACTTAGGGGCCACTCGGCCCACCTCGCGTCCGGGGGGAGGCCATCCTCTTCGGCCTGACTTTCACGGATGCCGGCCTGTCTCCTCCGGAGCCTCCACGCGGTTGAACTTAGGGGCCACTCGGCCCACCTCGCGTCCGGGGGAAGGCCGTCCTCTTCGGCCTGACTTTCACCAACGCCGGCCCCCAGTCTCCTGTTGGACTTAGTGCAAATTCTTACTCACGCCCTTACCCCTGGTCACCTAACCAGGGGCAGGTCCCCCGCACCTCGCGTCCGGGAGAAGGCCGTCCTCTTCGG
>NW_028283898.1:17500-30583 GCF_059441095.1 Idiotropiscis lumnitzeri
CGCTCAGAGGTCGACCCGCAGGCCGAAGGAACCGTCCACCCGAACACCCCGGCGCGAGGCCGGGGCCGGCAGGGGCCCTCCGATGGCGGGTCATGATTGCCAATCGGTCAGTGGTTATGTGTGTGCTGCGGTGCCGGCCAACGCTCAGAGGTCGACCCGCAGGCCGAAGGAACCGTCCACCCGAACACCCCGGCGCGAGGCCGGGGCCGGCAGGGGCCCTCCGATGGCGGGTCATGATTGCCAATCGGTCAGTGGTTGTGTGTGCTGCGGTGCCGGCCAACGCTCAGAGGTCGACCCGCAGGCCGAAGGAACCGTCCACCCGAACACCCCGGCGCGAGGCCGGGGCCGGCAGGGGCCCTCCGATGGCGGGTCATGATTGCCAATCGGTCAGTGGTTGTGTGTGTTGCGGTGGGGCCGGGAGGACCGCTCCTCCTGCGTCGGACCCGGGTCATGGGAAGTGCCGTGTGGCGGTGGTGGGGCCGGGAGGACCGCTCCTCCTGCGTCGGACCCGAGTCATGGGAAGTGCCGTGTGGCGGGGCCGGGAGGACCGCTCCTCCTGCGTCGGACCCGAGTCATAGGAAGTGCCGTGTGGCGGGGCCGGGAGGACCGCTCCTCCTGCGTCGGACCCGAGTCATAGGAAGTGCCGTGTGGCGGGGCCGGGAGGACCGCTCCTCCTGCGTCGGACCCGAGTCATAGGAAGTGCCGTGTGGCGGGGCCGGGAGGACCGCTCCTCCTGCGTCGGACCCGAGTCATAGGAAGTGCCGTGTTGCGCTGGTGGGGCCGTGCCCGCCAACAGCCTTCAGTGGTCGGATACCACGTTTGCAAGCTCCCCGCTGGAATGGGGACTTAGAAGAAATGAGGGGAAAATTCCCCCGGAGCTCCGTGCCTGAGGGCGGGCTGTGAGCCGCGCCGCGTCCGCCAACAGCCTTCCATGGTCGGACACCATTGTTCGCAAGTTGCCCGCTGGAATGGGCACATAGAAGAAATTTCGAGGATAACATCCACCAGAGCGCCAGGGCGGCCGTTATTGCAGTATGCGTCCGCCTGGCAGCTCTCTTCCGCGGGAACCATTGGGCAATTTCTTTCACGGAGGTGGACATAGAAGAATTTTTGTTTCTAAAAACGTGGTTCCTAAAAATGTGCCCCAGGTGTTTTGGAAAACCCGGGTAAACCTGGGAAGTAGGCAAATGACCCTCTGACTAGGGGTAAAAACGTTTGCCTACTGCAGCGCCCCTAATGCAATTCGGCGGAACTGCAACGCCCCTGGTCGCCTAAACGCTACCCCTGGTCGCCTAAACCTCACCCCTGGTCGCCTAAACCTCACCCCTGGTCGCCTAAAAGTCACCCCTGGTCGCCTAAATTGTCAACCCCTGGTCACCTAAATTGTCAACCCCTGGTCGCCTAAAGGGGACTTAGAAGAAATGAGGGGGCAAATTCCCCCGGAGCTCCGTGCCTGAGGGCGGGCTGTGAGCCGCGCCGCGTCCGCCAACAGCCTTCAGTGGTCGGATACAATGTATGAAAGTTCCCCGCTGGAAAGGGGACTTAGAAGAAATGAGGCAAATTTCCCCGGAGCTCCGTGCCTGAGGGCGGGCTGTGAGCCGCGCCGCGCCCGCCAACAGCCTTCAGTGGTCGGATACAATGTTTGAAAGTTCCCCGCTGGAAAGGGGACTTAGAAGAAATGAGGCAAATTTCCCCGGAGCTCCGTGCCTGAGGGCGGGCTGTGAGCCGCGCCGCGCCCGCCAACAGCCTTCAGTGGTCGGATACAATGTTTGAAAGGTCCCCGCTGGAAAGGGGACTTAGAAGAAATGAGCCAAATTTCCCCGGAGCTCCGTGCCTGAGGGCGGGCTGTGAGCCGCGCCGCGTCCGCCAACAGCCTTCAGTGGTCGGATACAATGTTTCAAAGTTCCCCGCTGGAAAGGGGACTTAGAAGAAATTTGTAAAAATTCACCCGGAGCTCCGTGCCTGAGGGCCGGCTATGAGCCGCGCCGTGCCCGCCAACAGCCTTCCACGGTCGGATACAATGTTTCAAAGTTCCCCGCTGGAAAGGGGACTTAGAAGGAATTTGTCAAATTCACCCGGAGCTCCGTGCCTGAGGGCCGGCTATGAGCCGCGCCGTGCCCGCCAACAGCCTTCCACGGTCGGATACAATGTTTCAAAGTTCCCCGCTGGAAAGGGGACTTAGAAGGAATTTGTCAAATTCACCCGGAGCTCCGTGCCTGAGGGCCGGCTATGAGCCGCGCCGTGCCCGCCAACAGCCTTCCACGGTCGGATACAATGTTTGAAAGTTCCCCGCTGGAAAGGGGACTTAGAAGAAATGAGGGGGAAATTCCCCCGGAGCTCCGTGCCTGAGGGCGGGCTGTGAGCCGCGCCGCGTCCGCCAACAGCCTTCCACGGTCGGATACAATGTTTCAAAGTTCCCCGCTGGAAAGGGGACTTAGAAGAAATTTGTAAAATTCACCCGGAGCTCCGTGCCCGAGGGCCGGCTATGAGCCGCGCCGCGCCCGCCAACAGCCTTCCTTTGGTCGGATACAATGTTTCAAAGTTCCCCGCTGGAAAGGGGACTTAGAAGAAATTTGTAAAATTCACCCGGAGCTCCGTGCCCGAGGGCCGGCTATGAGCCCCGCCGTGCCCGCCAACAGCCTTCCACGGTCGGATACAATGTTTCAAAGTTCCCCGCTGGAAAGGGGACTTAGAAGAAATTTGTAAAAATTCACCCGGAGCTCCGTGCCCGAGGGCCGGCTATGAGCCCCGCCGTGCCCGCCAACAGCCTTCCACGGTCGGATACAATGTTTCAAAGTTCCCCGCTGGAAAGGGGACTTAGAAGAAATTTGTAAAAATTCACCCGGAGCTCCGTGCCCGAGGGCCGGCTATGAGCCGCGCCGCGCCCGCCAACAGCCTTCCACGGTCGGATACAATGTTTCAAAGTTCCCCGCTGGAAAGGGGACTTAGAAGAAATTTGTGAAAATTCACCCGGAGCTCCGTGCCCGAGGGCCGGCTATGAGCCGCGCCGTGCCCGCCAACAGCCTTCCACGGTCGGATACAATGTTTCAAAGTTCCCCGCTGGAAAGGGGACTTAGAAGAAATTTGTAAAAATTCATCCGGAGCTCCGTGCCCGAGGGCCGGCTATGAGCCGCGCCGTGCCCGCCAACAGCCTTCCACGGTCGGATACAATGTTTCAAAGTTCCCCGCTGGAAAGGGGACTTAGAAGAAATTTGTGAAAATTCACCCGGAGCTCCGTGCCCGAGGGCCGGCTATGAGCCGCGCCGTGCCCGCCAACAGCCTTCCACGGTCGGATACAATGTTTCAAAGTTCCCCGCTGGAAAGGGGACTTAGAAGAAATTTGTAAAAATTCACCCGGAGCTCCGTGCCCGAGGGCCGGCTATGAGCCGCGCCGTGCCCGCCAACAGCCTTCCACGGTCGGATACAATGTTTCAAAGTTCCCCGCTGGAAAGGGGACTTAGAAGAAATTTGTGAAAATTCACCCGGAGCTCCGTGCCCGAGGGCCGGCTATGAGCCGCGCCGTGCCCGCCAACAGCCTTCCACGGTCGGATACAATGTTTCAAAGTTCCCCGCTGGAAAGGGGACTTAGAAGAAATTTGTGAAAATTCACCCGGAGCTCCGTGCCTGAGGGCCGGCTATGAGCCGCGCCGCGCCCGCCAACAGCCTTCAGTGGTCGGATACAATGTTTGAAAGTTCCCCGCTGGAAAGGGGACTTAGAAGAATTGAGTAAAATTCACCCGGAGCTCCGTGCCCGAGGGCCGGCTATGAGCCGCGCCGCGCCCGCCAACAGCCTTCCTTTGGTCGGATACAATGTTTCAAAGTTCCCCGCTGGAAAGGGGACTTAGAAGAAATTTGTGAAAATTCACCCGGAGCTCCGTGCCTGAGGGCCGGCTATGAGCCGCGCCGTGCCCGCCAACAGCCTTCCACGGTCGGATACAATGTTTCAAAGTTCCCCGCTGGAAAGGGGACTTAGAAGAAATTTGTGAAAATTCACCCGGAGCTCCGTGCCCGAGGGCCGGCTATGAGCCGCGCCGTGCCCGCCAACAGCCTTCCACGGTCGGATACAATGTTTCAAAGTTCCCCGCTGGAAAGGGGACTTAGAAGAAATTTGTAAAAATTCACCCGGAGCTCCGTGCCCGAGGGCCGGCTATGAGCCGCGCCGTGCCCGCCAACAGCCTTCCACGGTCGGATACAATGTTTCAAAGTTCCCCGCTGGAAAGGGGACTTAGAAGAAATTTGTAAAATTCACCCGGAGCTCCGTGCCCGAGGGCCGGCTATGAGCCGCGCCGTGCCCGCCAACAGCCTTCCACGGTCGGATACAATGTTTCAAAGTTCCCCGCTGGAAAGGGGACTTAGAAGAAATTTGTGAAAATTCACCCGGAGCTCCGTGCCTGAGGGCCGGCTATGAGCCGCGCCGTGCCCGCCAACAGCCTTCCACGGTCGGATACAATGTTTCAAAGTTCCCCGCTGGAAAGGGGACTTAGAAGAAATTTGTAAAATTCACCCGGAGCTCCGTGCCCGAGGGCCGGCTATGAGCCGCGCCGCGCCCGCCAACAGCCTTCCTTTGGTCGGATACAATGTTTCAAAGTTCCCCGCTGGAAAGGGGACTTAGAAGAAATTTGTAAAATTCACCCGGAGCTCCGTGCCCGAGGGCCGGCTATGAGCCCCGCCGTGCCCGCCAACAGCCTTCCACGGTCGGATACAATGTTTCAAAGTTCCCCGCTGGAAAGGGGACTTAGAAGAAATTTGTAAAAATTCACCCGGAGCTCCGTGCCCGAGGGCCGGCTATGAGCCCCGCCGTGCCCGCCAACAGCCTTCCACGGTCGGATACAATGTTTCAAAGTTCCCCGCTGGAAAGGGGACTTAGAAGAAATTTGTAAAAATTCACCCGGAGCTCCGTGCCCGAGGGCCGGCTATGAGCCGCGCCGCGCCCGCCAACAGCCTTCCACGGTCGGATACAATGTTTCAAAGTTCCCCGCTGGAAAGGGGACTTAGAAGAAATTTGTGAAAATTCACCCGGAGCTCCGTGCCCGAGGGCCGGCTATGAGCCGCGCCGTGCCCGCCAACAGCCTTCCACGGTCGGATACAATGTTTCAAAGTTCCCCGCTGGAAAGGGGACTTAGAAGAAATTTGTAAAAATTCATCCGGAGCTCCGTGCCCGAGGGCCGGCTATGAGCCGCGCCGTGCCCGCCAACAGCCTTCCACGGTCGGATACAATGTTTCAAAGTTCCCCGCTGGAAAGGGGACTTAGAAGAAATTTGTGAAAATTCACCCGGAGCTCCGTGCCCGAGGGCCGGCTATGAGCCGCGCCGTGCCCGCCAACAGCCTTCCACGGTCGGATACAATGTTTCAAAGTTCCCCGCTGGAAAGGGGACTTAGAAGAAATTTGTAAAAATTCACCCGGAGCTCCGTGCCCGAGGGCCGGCTATGAGCCGCGCCGTGCCCGCCAACAGCCTTCCACGGTCGGATACAATGTTTCAAAGTTCCCCGCTGGAAAGGGGACTTAGAAGAAATTTGTGAAAATTCACCCGGAGCTCCGTGCCCGAGGGCCGGCTATGAGCCGCGCCGTGCCCGCCAACAGCCTTCCACGGTCGGATACAATGTTTCAAAGTTCCCCGCTGGAAAGGGGACTTAGAAGAAATTTGTGAAAATTCACCCGGAGCTCCGTGCCTGAGGGCCGGCTATGAGCCGCGCCGCGCCCGCCAACAGCCTTCAGTGGTCGGATACAATGTTTGAAAGTTCCCCGCTGGAAAGGGGACTTAGAAGAATTGAGTAAAATTCACCCGGAGCTCCGTGCCCGAGGGCCGGCTATGAGCCGCGCCGCGCCCGCCAACAGCCTTCCTTTGGTCGGATACAATGTTTCAAAGTTCCCCGCTGGAAAGGGGACTTAGAAGAAATTTGTGAAAATTCACCCGGAGCTCCGTGCCTGAGGGCCGGCTATGAGCCGCGCCGTGCCCGCCAACAGCCTTCCACGGTCGGATACAATGTTTCAAAGTTCCCCGCTGGAAAGGGGACTTAGAAGAAATTTGTGAAAATTCACCCGGAGCTCCGTGCCCGAGGGCCGGCTATGAGCCGCGCCGTGCCCGCCAACAGCCTTCCACGGTCGGATACAATGTTTCAAAGTTCCCCGCTGGAAAGGGGACTTAGAAGAAATTTGTAAAAATTCACCCGGAGCTCCGTGCCCGAGGGCCGGCTATGAGCCGCGCCGTGCCCGCCAACAGCCTTCCACGGTCGGATACAATGTTTCAAAGTTCCCCGCTGGAAAGGGGACTTAGAAGAAATTTGTAAAATTCACCCGGAGCTCCGTGCCCGAGGGCCGGCTATGAGCCGCGCCGTGCCCGCCAACAGCCTTCCACGGTCGGATACAATGTTTCAAAGTTCCCCGCTGGAAAGGGGACTTAGAAGAAATTTGTGAAAATTCACCCGGAGCTCCGTGCCTGAGGGCCGGCTATGAGCCGCGCCGTGCCCGCCAACAGCCTTCCACGGTCGGATACAATGTTTCAAAGTTCCCCGCTGGAAAGGGGACTTAGAAGAAATTAGGCAACTTTCCCCGGAGCTCCATGCCTGAGTGCGGGCTGTTTGCCGCGCCGTGCCCGCCAACAGCCTTCAGTGGTCGGATACAATGTTTCAAAGTTCCCCGCTGGAAAGGGGACTTAGAAGAAATTATGAATATTTTTGTTTCTAAAAACGTGATCCCTGAAAATGTGCCCCAGGTGTTTTGGAAAACCCGGGTAAACCTGGGAAGTAGGCAAATGACCCTCTGACTAGGGGGGAAGAACGTTTGCCTACTGCAGCGCCCCTAATGCAATTCGGCGGAACTGCAACGCCCCTGGTCGCCTAAACGCTACCCCTGGTCGCCTAAAAGCTACCCCTGGTCGCCTAAAAGCTACCCCTGGTCGCCTAAACGCTACCCCTGGTCGCCTAAACGCTACCCCTGGTCGCCTAAACGCTACCCCTGGTCACCTAAACGCTACCCCTGGTCGCCTAAACGCTTCCCCTGGTCACCTAAACGCTACCCCTGGTCGCCTAAACGCTACCCCTGGTCGCCTAACTGACCCCTCGTGTGTGGGGATCAACGTTTGCCTACTAGGGCGTCCTCCGGCGGCCTCTCGGCAGTACTGCAGGCCCATTTTAGCCGAGCCCATTGAAATGAATGGGGGAATTTTATACGTTTTTGCCTTTTTTTTCCCCCCCTCGTTCTTTTTGTATTTATTCATTTATTTCAACTTTTACCGACTCAACCGCCCTCCGGCGTGCCCTCGGCGGTCCCGCAAGCCCAATTCGGCCGAGCCCATTGAAATGAATGGGGGAATTTTATACGTTTTTGCCTTTTTTCCCCCCCCCTCGTTCTTTTTTGTATTTATTCATTTATTTCAACTTTTACCGACTCAACCGCCCTCCGGCGTGCCCTCGGCGGTCCCGCAAGCCCAATTCGGCCGAGCCCATTGAAATGAATGGGGGAATTTTATACGTTTTTGCCTTTTTTTTCCCCCCCTCGTTCTTTTTGTATTTATTCATTTATTTCAACTTTTACCGACTCAACCGCCCTCCGGCGTGCCCTCGGCGGTCCCGCAAGCCCAATTCGGCCGAGCCCATTGAAATGAATGGGGGAATTTTATACGTTTTTGCCTTTTTTTCCCCCCTCGTTCTTTTTGTATTTATTCATTTATTTCAACTTTTACCGACTCAACCGCCCTCCGGCGTGCCCTCGGCGGTCCCGCAAGCCCAATTCGGCCGAGCCCATTGAAATGAATGGGGGGATTTTATACGTTTTTGCCTTTTTTCCCCCCCTCGTTCTTTTTGTATTTATTCATTTATTTCAACTTTTACCGACTCAACCGCCCTCCGGCGTGCCCCCGGCGGTCCCGCAAGCCCAATTCGGCCGAACCCATTGAAATGAATGGGGGAATTTTATACGTTTTTGCCTTTTTTTTCCCCCCCTCGTTCTTTTTGTATTTATTCATTTATTTCAACTTTTACCGACTCAACCGCCCTCGCGGCGTGCCCCCGGCGGTCCCGCAAGCCCAATTCGGCCGAACCCATTGAAATGAATGGGGGAATTTTATACGTTTTTGCCTTTTTTTTCCCCCCCTCGTTCTTTTTGTATTTATTCATTTATTTCAACTTTTACCGACTCAACCGCCCTCCGGCGTGCCCTCGGCGGTCCCGCAAGCCCAATTCGGCCGAGCCCATTGAAATGAATGGGGGGATTTTATACGTTTTTGCCTTTTTTCCCCCCCTCGTTCTTTTTGTATTTATTCATTTATTTCAACTTTTACCGACTCAACCGCCCTCCGGCGTGCCCTCGGCGGTCCCGCAAGCCCAATTCGGCCGAGCCCATTGAAATGAATGGGGGAATTTTATACGTTTTTGCCTTTTTTCCCCCCCCCCTCGTTCTTTTTGTATTTATTCATTTATTTCAACTTTTACCGACTCAACCGCCCTCCGGCGTGCCCTCGGCGGTCCCGCAAGCCCAATTCGGCCGAGCCCATTGAAATGAATGGGGGGATTTTATACGTTTTTGCCTTTTTTCCCCCCCTCGTTCTTTTTGTATTTATTCATTTATTTCAACTTTTACCGACTCAACCGCCCTCCGGCGTGCCCCCGGCGGTCCCGCAAGCCCAATTCGGCCGAACCCATTGAAATGAATGGGGGAATTTTATACGTTTTTGCCTTTTTTTCCCCCCCCTCGTTCTTTTTGTATTTATTCATTTATTTCAACTTTTACCGACTCAACCGCCCTCCGGCGTGCCCTCGGCGGTCCCGCAAGCCCAATTCGGCCGAGCCCATTGAAATGAATGGGGGGATTTTATACGTTTTTGCCTTTTTTCCCCCCCTCGTTCTTTTTGTATTTATTCATTTATTTCAACTTTTACCGACTCAACCGCCCTCCGGCGTGCCCTCGGCGGTCCCGCAAGCCCAATTCGGCCGAGCCCATTGAAATGAATGGGGGAATTTTATACGTTTTTGCCTTTTTTCCCCCCCCCCTCGTTCTTTTTGTATTTATTCATTTATTTCAACTTTTACCGACTCAACCGCCCTCCGGCGTGCCCTCGGCGGTCCCGCAAGCCCAATTCGGCCGAGCCCATTGAAATGAATGGGGGGATTTTATACGTTTTTGCCTTTTTTCCCCCCCTCGTTCTTTTTTGTATTTATTCATTTATTTCAACTTTTACCGACTCAACCGCCCTCCGGCGTGCCCCCGGCGGTCCCGCAAGCCCAATTCGGCCGAACCCATTGAAATGAATGGGGGAATTTTATACGTTTTTGCCTTTTTTTTCCCCCCCTCGTTCTTTTTGTATTTATTCATTTATTTCAACTTTTACCGACTCAACCGCCCTCCGGCGTGCCCTCGGCGGTCCCGCAAGCCCAATTCGGCCGAGCCCATTGAAATGAATGGGGGGATTTTATACGTTTTTGCCTTTTTTCCCCCCCTCGTTCTTTTTGTATTTATTCATTTATTTCAACTTTTACCGACTCAACCGCCCTCCGGCGTGCCCTCGGCGGTCCCGCAAGCCCAATTCGGCCGAGCCCATTGAAATGAATGGGGGAATTTTATACGTTTTTGCCTTTTTTCCCCCCCCCCTCGTTCTTTTTGTATTTATTCATTTATTTCAACTTTTACCGACTCAACCGCCCTCCGGCGTGCCCTCGGCGGTCCCGCAAGCCCAATTCGGCCGAGCCCATTGAAATGAATGGGGGGATTTTATACGTTTTTGCCTTTTTTCCCCCCCTCGTTCTTTTTGTATTTATTCATTTATTTCAACTTTTACCGACTCAACCGCCCTCCGGCGTGCCCCCGGCGGTCCCGCAAGCCCAATTCGGCCGAACCCATTGAAATGAATGGGGGAATTTTATACGTTTTTGCCTTTTTTTTCCCCCCCTCGTTCTTTTTGTATTTATTCATTTATTTCAACTTTTACCGACTCAACCGCCCTCCGGCGTGCCCTCGGCGGTCCCGCAAGCCCAATTCGGCCGAGCCCATTGAAATGAATGGGGGGATTTTATACGTTTTTGCCTTTTTTCCCCCCCTCGTTCTTTTTGTATTTATTCATTTATTTCAACTTTTACCGACTCAACCGCCCTCCGGCGTGCCCTCGGCGGTCCCGCAAGCCCAATTCGGCCGAGCCCATTGAAATGAATGGGGGAATTTTATACGTTTTTGCCTTTTTTCCCCCCCCCCTCGTTCTTTTTGTATTTATTCATTTATTTCAACTTTTACCGACTCAACCGCCCTCCGGCGTGCCCTCGGCGGTCCCGCAAGCCCAATTCGGCCGAGCCCATTGAAATGAATGGGGGAATTTTATACGTTTTTGCCTTTTTTTCCCCCCCCTCGTCCTTTTTGTATTTATTCATTTATTTCAACTTTTACCGACTCAACCGCCCTCCGGCGTGCCCTCGGCGGTCCCGCAAGCCCAATTCGGCCGAGCCCATTGAAATGAATGGGGGAATTTTATACGTTTTTGCCTTTTTTTTTCCCCCCTCGTCCTTTTTGTATTTATTTACTTATTTCAACCTTTACCGACTTAGGGGCCGCTTTGCACCGCCTGTGCCCGGGGAAGGTGCTCCTATTCGGGCCAAGTGTGACACACGCCCGCCCTCCTCCTCCGGAGCTTCCATTAGGGTAGACTTAGGGGCCGCTTGGCACCGCCTGTGCCCGGGGAAGGTGCTCATATTCGGCTTCACTGTCAGGCAGCATGCACTCCTCCTCCGGAGCTTCCATTTGGGCAAACTTAGGGGCCGCTTGGCACCGCCCGTGCCCGGGGAAGGTGCTCCTATTCGGGCCAAGTGTGACACACGCCCGCACTCCTCCTCCGGAGCTTCCATTTGGGCAAACTTAGGGGCCGCTTGGCACCGCCTGTGCCCGGGGAAGGTGCTCATATTCGGCTTCACTGTCACACAGCATGCACTCCTCCTCCGGAGCTTCCATAAGGGCAAACTTAGGGGCCGCTTGGCACCGCCTGTGCCCGGGGAAGGTGCTCATATTCGGCTTCACTGTCACACAGCGTGCACTCCTCCTCCGGAGCTTCCATTTGGGCAAACTTAGGGGCCGCTTGGCACCGTCTGTGCCCGGGGAAGGTGCTCATATTCGGGCCAAGTGTGACACACGCCCGCACTCCTCCTCCGGAGCTTCCATGAGGGTAGACTTAGGGGCCGCTTGGCACCGCCTGTGCCCGGGGAAGGTGCTCATAGTCGGCTTCACTGTCAGGCAGCATGCACTCCTCCTCCGGAGCTTCCATTTGGGCAAACTTAGGGGCCGCTTGGCACCGTCTGTGCCCGGGGAAGGTGCTCATATTCGGGCCAAGTGTGACACACGCCCGCACTCCTCCTCCGGAGCTTCCATTTGGGCAAACTTAGGGGCCGCTTGGCACCGCCTGTGCCCGGGGAAGGTGCTCATATTCGGGCCAAGTGTGACACACGCCCGCACTCCTCCTCCGGAGCTTCCATTTGGGCAAACTTAGGGGCCGCTTGGCACCGCCTGTGCCCGGGGAAGGTGCTCATATTCGGGCCAAGTGTGACACACGCCCGCACTCCTCCTCCGGAGCTTCCATAAGGGTAGACTTAGGGGCCGCTTGGCACCGTCTGTGCCCGGGGAAGGTGCTCCTATTCGGCTTCACTGTCACACAGCATGCACTCCTCCTCCGGAGCTTCCATAAGGGCAAACTTAGGGGCCGCTTGGCACCGTCTGTGCCCGGGGAAGGTGCTCCTATTCGGCTTCACTGTCAGGCAGCATGCACTCCTCCTCCGGAGCTTCCATAAGGGTAGACTTAGGGGCCGCTTGGCACGGCCTGTGCCCGGGGAAGGTCCTCATATTCGGGCCAAGTGTGACACACGCCCGCCCTCCTCCTCCGGAGTTTCCATGAGGGTAAACTTAGGGGCCGCTTGGCACCGCCTGTGCCCGGGGAAGGTGCTCCTATTCGGGCCAAGTGTGACACACGCCCGCACTCCTCCTCCGGAGCTTCCATTTGGGCAAACTTAGGGGCCGCTTGGCACCGCCTGTGCCCGGGGAAGGTGCTCCTCTCCGGGCTAAGTGTGACACACGCCCGCACTCCTCCTCCGGAGCTTCCATAAGGGCAAACTTAGGGGCCGCTTGGCACCGCCTGTGCCCGGGGAAGGTGCTCCTCTCCGGGCTAAGTGTGACACACGCCCGCCCTCCTCCTCCGGAGCTTCCATGAGGGTAGACTTAGGGGCCGCTTGGCACCTCCCGTGCCCGGGGAAGGTGCTCCTATTCGGGCTAAGTGTGACAGACGCCGGCCTATTACCCCCGGAGCGATGGAGCTGGGGGCGCTCGCTCCCCGCCCGTGCCCGGGGAAGGTGCTCCTCTCCGGGCTAAGTGTGGCAGACGCCGGCCTATTACCCCCGGAGCGATGGAGCTGGGGGGCGCTCGCTCCCCGCCCGTGCCCGGGGAAGGTGCTCCTCTCCGGCCTAAGTGTGGCAGACGCCGGCCTATTACCCCCGGAGCGATGGAGCTGGGGGGCGCTCGCTCCCGGCCCGTGCCCGGGGAAGGTGCTCCTCTCCGGGCTAAGTGTGGCAGACGCCGGCCTATTACCCCCGGAGCGATGGAGCTGGGGGTGGGCGCTCGCTCCCTGCCTGTGCCCGGGGAAGGTGCTCCTCTCCAGCCCCAGGTCGCCTAACCCCCTTACCCCTGGTCACCTAAACCCCTTACCCCTGGTCGCCTAAACGTCTCACCCCTGGTCGCCTAAACCCCTTACCCCTGGTCACCTAAACCCCTTACCCCTGGTCGCCTAAGTGGCCCACCCCTGGTCACCTAAACGTCCCACCCCTGGTCACCTAAACGTCCCACCCCCTGGTCGCCTAAACCCCTTACCCCTGGTCACCTAAACGGCCCACCCCTGGTCGCCTAAACCTGCCGCCCCTGGTCACCTAAGTGGCCCACCCCTGGTCGCCTAAGTGGCCCACCCCTGGTCGCCTAAGTGGCCCACCCCTGGTCGCCTAAGTGGCCCACCCCTGGTCGCCTAAGTGGCCCACCCCTGGTCACCTAAACGTCCAACCCCTGGTCGCACTTAGTGCAATTCGGCCCACCTCGCGTCCGGGAGGAGGCCATCCTCTTCGGCCTGACTT
>NW_028283899.1:5000-17500 GCF_059441095.1 Idiotropiscis lumnitzeri
CAACCCCAGGGGTGGGGTGGGTAACGGTAGGGAAGTGCCGGCCAACGCGCAGAGGTCGACCCGCAGGCCGAAGGAACCGTCCACCCGAACACCCCGGCGCGAGGCCGGGGCCGGCGGGGGCCCTCCGATGGCGGGTCATGATTGCCAATCGGTCAGTGGTTATGTGTGTGCTGCGGTGCCGGCCAACGCTCAGAGGTCGACCCGCAGGCCGAAGGAACCGTCCACCCGAACACCCCGGCGCGAGGCCGGGGCCGGCAGGGGCCCTCCGATGGCGGGTCATGATTGCCAATCGGTCAGTGGTTGTGTGTGTGCTGCGGTGCCGGCCAACGCTCAGAGGTCGACCCGCAGGCCGAAGGAACCGTCCACCCGAACACCCCGGCGCGAGGCCGGGGCCGGCAGGGGCCCTCCGATGGCGGGTCATGATTGCCAATCGGTCAGTGGTTATGTGTGTGCTGCGGTGCTGCGGTGCCGGCCAACGCTCAGAGGTCGACCCGCAGGCCGAAGGAACCGTCCACCCGAACACCCCGGCGCGAGGCCGGGGCCGGCAGGGGCCCTCCGATGGCGGGTCATGATTGCCAATCGGTCAGTGGTTGTGTGTGTTGCGGTGGGGCCGGGAGGACCGCTCCTCCTGCGTCGGACCCGGGTCATGGGAAGTGCCGTGTGGCGGTGGTGGGGCCGGGAGGACCGCTCCTCCTGCGTCGGACCCGAGTCATGGGAAGTGCCGTGTGGCGGGGCCGGGAGGACCGCTCCTCCTGCGTCGGACCCGAGTCATAGGAAGTGCCGTGTGGCGGGGCCGGGAGGACCGCTCCTCCTGCGTCGGACCCGAGTCATAGGAAGTGCCGTGTGGTGGGGCCGGGAGGACCGCTCCTCCTGCGTCGGACCCGAGTCATAGGAAGTGCCGTGTTGCGCTGGTGGGGCCGTGCCCGCCAACAGCCTTCAGTGGTCGGATACCACGTTTGCAAGCTCCCCGCTGGAATGGGGACTTAGAAGAAATGAGGGGAAAATTCCCCCGGAGCTCCGTGCCTGAGGGCGGGCTGTGAGCCGCGCCGCGTCCGCCAACAGCCTTCCATGGTCGGACACCATTGTTCGCAAGTTGCCCGCTGGAATGGGCACATAGAAGAAATTTCGAGGATAACATCCACCAGAGCGCCAGGGCGGCCGTTATTGCAGTATGCGTCCGCCTGGCAGCTCTCTTCCGCGGGAACCATTGGGCAATTTCTTTCACGGAGGTGGACATAGAAGAATTTTTGTTTCTAAAAACGTGGTTCCTAAAAATGTGCCCCAGGTGTTTTGGAAAACCCGGGTAAACCTGGGAAGTAGGCAAATGACCCTCTGACTAGGGGGAAAAACGTTTGCCTACTGCAGCGCCCCTAATGCAATTCGGCGGAACTGCAACGCCCCTGGTCGCCTAAACGCTACCCCTGGTCGCCTAAACCTCACCCCTGGTCGCCTAAACCTCACCCCTGGTCGCCTAAAAGTCACCCCTGGTCGCCTAAATTGTCAACCCCTGGTCACCTAAATTGTCAACCCCTGGTCGCCTAAAGGGGACTTAGAAGAAATGAGGGGGCAAATTCCCCCGGAGCTCCGTGCCTGAGGGCGGGCTGTGAGCCGCGCCGCGTCCGCCAACAGCCTTCAGTGGTCGGATACAATGTTTGAAAGGTCCCCGCTGGAAAGGGGACTTAGAAGAAATGAGGCAAATTTCCCCGGAGCTCCGTGCCTGAGGGCGGGCTGTGAGCCGCGCCGCGTCCGCCAACAGCCTTCAGTGGTCGGATACAATGTTTGAAAGGTCCCCGCTGGAAAGGGGACTTAGAAGAAATGAGGCAAATTTCCCCGGAGCTCCGTGCCTGAGTGCGGGCTGTGAGCCGCGCCGCGCCCGCCAACAGCCTTCAGTGGTCGGATACAATGTTTGAAAGTTCCCCGCTGGAAAGGGGACTTAGAAGAAATGAGGCAAATTTCCCCGGAGCTCCGTGCCTGAGGGCGGGCTGTGAGCCGCGCCGCGTCCGCCAACAGCCTTCAGTGGTCGGATACAATGTTTGAAAGGTCCCCGCTGGAAAGGGGACTTAGAAGAAATGAGGCAAATTTCCCCGGAGCTCCGTGCCTGAGGGCGGGCTGTGAGCCGCGCCGCGCCCGCCAACAGCCTTCAGTGGTCGGATACAATGTTTCAAAGTTCCCCGCTGGAAAGGGGACTTAGAAGAAATGAGGCAAATTCACCCGGAGCTCCGTGCCCGAGGGCCGGCTATGAGCCGCGCCGTGCCCGCCAACAGCCTTCCACGGTCGGATACAATGTTTCAAAGTTCCCCGCTGGAAAGGGGACTTAGAAGGAATTTGTCAAATTCACCCGGAGCTCCGTGCCTGAGGGCCGGCTATGAGCCGCGCCGTGCCCGCCAACAGCCTTCCTTTGGTCGGATACAATGTTTCAAAGTTCCCCGCTGGAAAGGGGACTTAGAAGAAATGAGGCAAATTTCACCGGAGCTCCGTGCCTGAGGGCGGGCTGTGAGCCGCGCCGCGCCCGCCAACAGCCTTCCTTTGGTCGGATACAATGTTTGAAAGTTCCCCGCTGGAAAGGGGACTTAGAAGAAATGAGGCAAATTTCCCCGGAGCTCCGTGCCTGATGGCGGGCTGTGAGCCGCGCCGCGCCCGCCAACAGCCTTCAGTGGTCGGATACAATGTTTGAAAGTTCCCCGCTGGAAAGGGGACTTAGAAGAATTGAGTAAAATTCACCCGGAGCTCCGTGCCCGAGGGCCGGCTATGAGCCGCGCCGCGCCCGCCAACAGCCTTCCTTTGGTCGGATACAATGTTTCAAAGTTCCCCGCTGGAAAGGGGACTTAGAAGAAATTTGTGAAAATTCACCCGGAGCTCCGTGCCTGAGGGCCGGCTATGAGCCGCGCCGTGCCCGCCAACAGCCTTCCACGGTCGGATACAATGTTTCAAAGTTCCCCGCTGGAAAGGGGACTTAGAAGAAATTTGTGAAAATTCACCCGGAGCTCCGTGCCCGAGGGCCGGCTATGAGCCCCGCCGTGCCCGCCAACAGCCTTCCACGGTCGGATACAATGTTTCAAAGTTCCCCGCTGGAAAGGGGACTTAGAAGAAATTTGTGAAAATTCACCCGGAGCTCCGTGCCTGAGGGCCGGCTATGAGCCGCGCCGTGCCCGCCAACAGCCTTCCTTTGGTCGGATACAATGTTTCAAAGTTCCCCGCTGGAAAGGGGACTTAGAAGAAATTTGTAAAATTCACCCGGAGCTCCGTGCCTGAGGGCCGGCTATGAGCCGCGCCGTGCCCGCCAACAGCCTTCCACGGTCGGATACAATGTTTCAAAGTTCCCCGCTGGAAAGGGGACTTAGAAGAAATTTGTAAAAATTCACCCGGAGCTCCGTGCCCGAGGGCCGGCTATGAGCCGCGCCGCGCCCGCCAACAGCCTTCCACGGTCGGATACAATGTTTCAAAGTTCCCCGCTGGAAAGGGGACTTAGAAGAAATTTGTGAAAATTCACCCGGAGCTCCGTGCCTGAGGGCCGGCTATGAGCCGCGCCGTGCCCGCCAACAGCCTTCCACGGTCGGATACAATGTTTCAAAGTTCCCCGCTGGAAAGGGGACTTAGAAGAAATTTGTGAAAATTCACCCGGAGCTCCGTGCCCGAGGGCCGGCTATGAGCCGCGCCGTGCCCGCCAACAGCCTTCCACGGTCGGATACAATGTTTCAAAGTTCCCCGCTGGAAAGGGGACTTAGAAGAAATTTGTGAAAATTCACCCGGAGCTCCGTGCCCGAGGGCCGGCTATGAGCCGCGCCGTGCCCGCCAACAGCCTTCCACGGTCGGATACAATGTTTCAAAGTTCCCCGCTGGAAAGGGGACTTAGAAGAATTGAGTAAAATTCACCCGGAGCTCCGTGCCTGAGGGCCGGCTATGAGCCGCGCCGCGCCCGCCAACAGCCTTCCACGGTCGGATACAATGTTTCAAAGTTCCCCGCTGGAAAGGGGACTTAGAAGAAATTTGTGAAAATTCACCCGGAGCTCCGTGCCCGAGGGCCGGCTATGAGCCGCGCCGCGCCCGCCAACAGCTTTCCACGGTCGGATACAATGTTTCAAAGTTCCCCGCTGGAAAGGGGACTTAGAAGAAATTTGTGAAAATTCACCCGGAGCTCCGTGCCCGAGGGCCGGCTATGAGCCGCGCCGTGCCCGCCAACAGCCTTCCACGGTCGGATACAATGTTTCAAAGTTCCCCGCTGGAAAGAGGACTTAGAAGAAATTTGTGAAAATTCACCCGGAGCTCCGTGCCCGAGGGCCGGCTATGAGCCGCGCCGTGCCCGCCAACAGCCTTCCACGGTCGGATACAATGTTTCAAAGTTCCCCGCTGGAAAGGGGACTTAGAAGAAATTTGTGAAAATTCACCCGGAGCTCCGTGCCCGAGGGCCGGCTATGAGCCGCGCCGCGCCCGCCAACAGCCTTCCACGGTCGGATACAATGTTTCAAAGTTCCCCGCTGGAAAGGGGACTTAGAAGAAATTAGGCAACTTTCCCCGGAGCTCCATGCCTGAGTGCGGGCTGTTTGCCGCGCCGTGCCCGCCAACAGCCTTCAGTGGTCGGATACAATGTTTCAAAGTTCCCCGCTGGAAAGGGGACTTAGAAGAAATTATGAATATTTTTGTTTCTAAAAACGTGATCCCTGAAAATGTGCCCCAGGTGTTTTGGAAAACCCGGGTAAACCTGGGAAGTAGGCAAATGACCCTCTGACTAGGGGGGAAGAACGTTTGCCTACTGCAGCGCCCCTAATGCAATTCGGCGGAACTGCAACGCCCCTGGTCGCCTAAACGCTACCCCTGGTCGCCTAAAAGCTACCCCTGGTCGCCTAAAAGCTACCCCTGGTCGCCTAAAAGCTACCCCTGGTCGCCTAAACGCTACCCCTGGTCGCCTAAACGCTACCCCTGGTCGCCTAAACGCTTCCCCTGGTCACCTAAACGCTACCCCTGGTCGCCTAAACGCTACCCCTGGTCGCCTAACTGACCCCTCGTGTGTGGGGATCAACGTTTGCCTACTAGGGCGTCCTCCGGCGGCCTCTCGGCAGTACTGCAGGCCCATTTTAGCCGAGCCCATTGAAATGAATGGGGGAATTTTATACGTTTTTGCCTTTTTTTTCCCCCCTCGTTCTTTTTGTATTTATTCATTTATTTCAACTTTTACCGACTCAACCGCCCTCCGGCGTGCCCTCGGCGGTCCCGCAAGCCCAATTCGGCCGAGCCCATTGAAATGAATGGGGGAATTTTATACGTTTTTGCCTTTTTTCCCCCCCCCTCGTTCTTTTTGTATTTATTCATTTATTTCAACTTTTACCGACTCAACCGCCCTCCGGCGTGCCCTCGGCGGTCCCGCAAGCCCAATTCGGCCGAGCCCATTGAAATGAATGGGGGAATTTTATACGTTTTTGCCTTTTTTTCTCCCCCCCTCGTCCTTTTTGTATTTATTCATTTATTTCAACTTTTACCGACTCAACCGCCCTCCGGCGTGCCCTCGGCGGTCCCGCAAGCCCAATTCGGCCGAGCCCATTGAAATGAATGGGGGAATTTTATACGTTTTTGCCTTATTTCCCCCCCCCTCGTCCTTTTTGTATTTATTCATTTATTTCAACTTTTACCGACTCAACCGCCCTCCGGCGTGCCCTCGGCGGTCCCGCAAGCCCAATTCGGCCGAGCCCATTGAAATGAATGGGGGAATTTTATACGTTTTTGCCTTTTTTTTCCCCCCCTCGTCCTTTTTGTATTTATTCATTTATTTCAACTTTTACCGACTCAACCGCCCTCCGGCGTGCCCTCGGCGGTCCCGCAAGCCCAATTCGGCCGAGCCCATTGAAATGAATGGGGGAATTTTATACGTTTTTGCCTTATTTCCCCCCCCCTCGTCCTTTTTGTATTTATTCATTTATTTCAACTTTTACCGACTCAACCGCCCTCCGGCGTGCCCTCGGCGGTCCCGCAAGCCCAATTCGGCCGAGCCCATTGAAATGAATGGGGGAATTTTATACGTTTTTGCCTTATTTCCCCCCCCCCTCGTCCTTTTTGTATTTATTCATTTATTTCAACTTTTACCGACTCAACCGCCCTCCGGCGTGCCCTCGGCGGTCCCGCAAGCCCAATTCGGCCGAGCCCATTGAAATGAATGGGGGAATTTTATACGTTTTTGCCTTTTTTTTTCCCCCCTCGTCCTTTTTGTATTTATTCATTTATTTCAACTTTTACCGACTCAACCGCCCTCCGGCGTGCCCTCGGCGGTCCCGCAAGCCCAATTCGGCCGAGCCCATTGAAATGAATGGGGGAATTTTATACGTTTTTGCCTTTTTCCCCCCCCCCCTCGTTCTTTTTGTATTTATTCATTTATTTCAACTTTTACCGACTCAACCGCCCTCCGGCGTGCCCTCGGCGGTCCCGCAAGCCCAATTCGGCCGAGCCCATTGAAATGAATGGGGGAATTTTATACGTTTTTGCCTTTTTCCCCCCCCCCTCGTTCTTTTTGTATTTATTCATTTATTTCAACTTTTACCGACTCAACCGCCCTCCGGCGTGCCCTCGGCGGTCCCGCAAGCCCAATTCGGCCGAGCCCATTGAAATGAATGGGGGAATTTTATACGTTTTTGCCTTTTTTTCCCCCCCCCTCGTCCTTTTTGTATTTATTCATTTATTTCAACTTTTACCGACTCAACCGCCCTCCGGCGTGCCCTCGGCGGTCCCGCAAGCCCAATTCGGCCGAGCCCATTGAAATGAATGGGGGAATTTTATACGTTTTTGCCTTTTTTTTTCCCCCCTCGTCCTTTTTGTATTTATTTACTTATTTCAACCTTTACCGACTTAGGGGCCGCTTTGCACCGCCTGTGCCCGGGGAAGGTGCTCCTATTCGGGCCAAGTGTGACACACGCCCGCCCTCCTCCTCCGGAGCTTCCATTAGGGTAGACTTAGGGGCCGCTTGGCACCGCCTGTGCCCGGGGAAGGTGCTCATATTCGGCTTCACTGTCAGGCAGCATGCACTCCTCCTCCGGAGCTTCCATTTGGGCAAACTTAGGGGCCGCTTGGCACCGCCCGTGCCCGGGGAAGGTGCTCCTATTCGGGCCAAGTGTGACACACGCCCGCACTCCTCCTCCGGAGCTTCCATTTGGGCAAACTTAGGGGCCGCTTGGCACCGTCTGTGCCCGGGGAAGGTGCTCATATTCGGCTTCACTGTCAGGCAGCATGCACTCCTCCTCCGGAGCTTCCATTTGGGCAAACTTAGGGGCCGCTTGGCACCGCCTGTGCCCGGGGAAGGTGCTCATATTCGGCTTCACTGTCACACAGCGTGCACTCCTCCTCCGGAGCTTCCATTTGGGCAAACTTAGGGGCCGCTTGGCACCGTCTGTGCCCGGGGAAGGTGCTCATATTCGGGCCAAGTGTGACACACGCCCGCACTCCTCCTCCGGAGCTTCCATGAGGGTAGACTTAGGGGCCGCTTGGCACCGTCTGTGCCCGGGGAAGGTGCTCATATTCGGGCCAAGTGTGACACACGCCCGCACTCCTCCTCCGGAGCTTCCATAAGGGCAAACTTAGGGGCCGCTTGGCACCGTCTGTGCCCGGGGAAGGTGCTCCTATTCGGCTTCACTGTCACACAGCATGCACTCCTCCTCCGGAGCTTCCATAAGGGCAAACTTAGGGGCCGCTTGGCACCGTCTGTGCCCGGGGAAGGTGCTCCTATTCGGCTTCACTGTCACACAGCATGCACTCCTCCTCCGGAGCTTCCATAAGGGCAAACTTAGGGGCCGCTTGGCACCGTCTGTGCCCGGGGAAGGTGCTCCTATTCGGCTTCACTGTCACACAGCATGCACTCCTCCTCCGGAGCTTCCATGAGGGTAGACTTAGGGGCCGCTTGGCACCGCCTGTGCCCGGGGAAGGTGCTCATATTCGGCTTCACTGTCCGGAGCTTCCATTAGGGCAAACTTAGGGGCCACTTGGCACCGCCTGTGCCCGGGGAAGGTGCTCCTCTCCGGGCTAAGTGTGACACACGCCCGCACTCCTCCTCCGGAGCTTCCATTAGGGCAAACTTAGGGGCCGCTTGGCACCGCCTGTGCCCGGGGAAGGTGCTCATATTCGGCTTCACTGTCAGGCAGCATGCACTCCTCCTCCGGAGCTTCCATTTGGGCAAACTTAGGGGCCGCTTGGCACCGTCTGTGCCCGGGGAAGGTGCTCCTATTCGGGCCAAGTGTGACACACGCCCGCACTCCTCCTCCGGAGCTTCCATTAGGGCAAACTTAGGGGCCGCTTGGCACCGCCTGTGCACGGGGAAGGTGCTCCTATTCGGCTTCACTGTCACACAGCATGCACTCCTCCTCCGGAGCTTCCATAAGGGCAAACTTAGGGGCCGCTTGGCACCGTCTGTGCCCGGGGAAGGTGCTCCTATTCGGGCCAAGTGTGACACACGCCCGCACTCCTCCTCCGGAGCTTCCATAAGGGTAGACTTAGGGGCCGCTTGGCACCGTCTGTGCCCGGGGAAGGTGCTCCTATTCGGCTTCACTGTCACACAGCATGCACTCCTCCTCCGGAGCTTCCATAAGGGCAAACTTAGGGGCCGCTTGGCACCGTCTGTGCCCGGGGAAGGTGCTCCTATTCGGCTTCACTGTCAGGCAGCATGCACTCCTCCTCCGGAGCTTCCATAAGGGTAGACTTAGGGGCCGCTTGGCACGGCCTGTGCCCGGGGAAGGTCCTCATATTCGGGCCAAGTGTGACACACGCCCGCCCTCCTCCTCCGGAGTTTCCATGAGGGTAAACTTAGGGGCCGCTTGGCACCGCCTGTGCCCGGGGAAGGTGCTCATATTCGGGCCAAGTGTGACACACGCCCGCACTCCTCCTCCGGAGCTTCCATTTGGGCAAACTTAGGGGCCGCTTGGCACCGCCTGTGCCCGGGGAAGGTGCTCATATTCGGCTTCACTGTCAGGCAGCATGCACTCCTCCTCCGGAGCTTCCATTTGGGCAAACTTAGGGGCCGCTTGGCACCGCCTGTGCCCGGGGAAGGTGCTCATATTCGGCTTCACTGTCAGGCAGCATGCACTCCTCCTCCGGAGCTTCCATTAGGGCAAACTTAGGGGCCGCTTGGCACCGTCTGTGCCCGGGGAAGGTGCTCCTATTCGGCTTCACTGTCATGCAGCATGCACTCCTCCTCCGGAGCTTCCATTTGGGCAAACTTAGGGGCCGCTTGGCACCGTCTGTGCCCGGGGAAGGTGCTCATATTCGGCTTCACTGTCAGGCAGCATGCACTCCTCCTCCGGAGCTTCCATTTGGGCAAACTTAGGGGCCGCTTGGCACCGCCTGTGCCCGGGGAAGGTGCTCATATTCGGCTTCACTGTCACACAGCGTGCACTCCTCCTCCGGAGCTTCCATTTGGGCAAACTTAGGGGCCGCTTGGCACCGTCTGTGCCCGGGGAAGGTGCTCATATTCGGGCCAAGTGTGACACACGCCCGCACTCCTCCTCCGGAGCTTCCATGAGGGTAGACTTAGGGGCCGCTTGGCACCGTCTGTGCCCGGGGAAGGTGCTCATATTCGGGCCAAGTGTGACACACGCCCGCACTCCTCCTCCGGAGCTTCCATAAGGGCAAACTTAGGGGCCGCTTGGCACCGTCTGTGCCCGGGGAAGGTGCTCCTATTCGGCTTCACTGTCACACAGCATGCACTCCTCCTCCGGAGCTTCCATAAGGGCAAACTTAGGGGCCGCTTGGCACCGTCTGTGCCCGGGGAAGGTGCTCCTATTCGGCTTCACTGTCACACAGCATGCACTCCTCCTCCGGAGCTTCCATAAGGGCAAACTTAGGGGCCGCTTGGCACCGTCTGTGCCCGGGGAAGGTGCTCCTATTCGGCTTCACTGTCACACAGCATGCACTCCTCCTCCGGAGCTTCCATGAGGGTAGACTTAGGGGCCACTTGGCACCGCCTGTGCCCGGGGAAGGTGCTCATATTCGGCTTCACTGTCCGGAGCTTCCATTAGGGCAAACTTAGGGGCCACTTGGCACCGCCTGTGCCCGGGGAAGGTGCTCCTCTCCGGGCTAAGTGTGACACACGCCCGCACTCCTCCTCCGGAGCTTCCATTAGGGCAAACTTAGGGGCCGCTTGGCACCGCCTGTGCCCGGGGAAGGTGCTCATATTCGGCTTCACTGTCAGGCAGCATGCACTCCTCCTCCGGAGCTTCCATTTGGGCAAACTTAGGGGCCGCTTGGCACCGTCTGTGCCCGGGGAAGGTGCTCCTATTCGGGCCAAGTGTGACACACGCCCGCACTCCTCCTCCGGAGCTTCCATTAGGGCAAACTTAGGGGCCGCTTGGCACCGCCTGTGCACGGGGAAGGTGCTCCTATTCGGCTTCACTGTCACACAGCATGCACTCCTCCTCCGGAGCTTCCATAAGGGCAAACTTAGGGGCCGCTTGGCACCGTCTGTGCCCGGGGAAGGTGCTCCTATTCGGGCCAAGTGTGACACACGCCCGCACTCCTCCTCCGGAGCTTCCATAAGGGTAGACTTAGGGGCCGCTTGGCACCGCCTGTGCCCGGGGAAGGTGCTCATATTCGGCTTCACTGTCACACAGCGTGCACTCCTCCTCCGGAGCTTCCATTTGGGCAAACTTAGGGGCCGCTTGGCACCGTCTGTGCCCGGGGAAGGTGCTCATATTCGGGCCAAGTGTGACACACGCCCGCACTCCTCCTCCGGAGCTTCCATGAGGGTAGACTTAGGGGCCGCTTGGCACCGCCTGTGCCCGGGGAAGGTGCTCATAGTCGGCTTCACTGTCAGGCAGCATGCACTCCTCCTCCGGAGCTTCCATTTGGGCAAACTTAGGGGCCGCTTGGCACCGTCTGTGCCCGGGGAAGGTGCTCATATTCGGGCCAAGTGTGACACACGCCCGCACTCCTCCTCCGGAGCTTCCATTTGGGCAAACTTAGGGGCCGCTTGGCACCGCCTGTGCCCGGGGAAGGTGCTCATATTCGGGCCAAGTGTGACACACGCCCGCACTCCTCCTCCGGAGCTTCCATTTGGGCAAACTTAGGGGCCGCTTGGCACCGCCTGTGCCCGGGGAAGGTGCTCATATTCGGGCCAAGTGTGACACACGCCCGCACTCCTCCTCCGGAGCTTCCATAAGGGCAAACTTAGGGGCCGCTTGGCACCGTCTGTGCCCGGGGAAGGTGCTCCTCTCCGGGCTAAGTGTGACACACGCCCGCACTCCTCCCCCGGAGCTTCCATTAGGGCAAACTTAGGGGCCGCTTGGCACCGCCTGTGCCCGGGGAAGGTGCTCATATTCGGCTTCACTGTCAGGCAGCATGCACTCATCCTCCGGAGCTTCCATAAGGGCAAACTTAGGGGCCGCTTGGCACCGCCTGTGCCCGGGGAAGGTGCTCCTCTCCGGGCTAAGTGTGACACACGCCCGCACTCCTCCCCCGGAGCTTCCATTAGGGCAAACTTAGGGGCCGCTTGGCACCGCCTGTGCCCGGGGAAGGTGCTCATATTCGGCTTCACTGTCAGGCAGCATGCACTCCTCCTCCGGAGCTTCCATTTGGGCAAACTTAGGGGCCGCTTGGCACCGCCTGTGCCCGGGGAAGGTGCTCCTATTCGGGCCATGTGTGACACACGCCCGCACTCCTCCTCCGGAGCTTCCATGAGGGTAGACTTAGGGGCCGCTTGGCACCGCCTGTGCCCGGGGAAGGTGCTCATATTCGGCTTCACTGTCAGGCAGCATGCACTCCTCCTCCGGAGCTTCCATTTGGGCAAACTTAGGGGCCGCTTGGCACCGCCCGTGCCCGGGGAAGGTGCTCCTATTCGGCTTCACTGTCATGCAGCATGCACTCCTCCACCGGAGCTTCCATTTGGGCAAACTTAGGGGCCGCTTGGCACCGCCTGTGCCCGGGGAAGGTGCTCCTATTCGGGCCAAGTGTGACACACGCCCGCACTCCTCCTCCGGAGCTTCCATTTGGGCAAACTTAGGGGACGCTTGGCACCGCCCGTGCCCGGGGAAGGTGCTCATATTCGGGCTAAGTGTGACAGACGCCGGCCTATTACCCCCGGAGCGATGGAGCTGGGGGCGCTCGCTCCCCGCCCGTGCCCGGGGAAGGTGCTCCTCTCCGGCCTAAGTGTGGCAGACGCCGGCCTATTACCCCCAGAGCGATGGAGCTGGGGGGCGCTCGCTCCCCGCCCGTGCCCGGGGAAGGTGCTCCTCTCCGGGCTAAGTGTGGCAGACGCCGGCCTATTACCCCCGGGGCGATGGAGCTGGGGGGCGCTCGCTCCCTGCCTGTGCCCGGGGAAGGTGCTCATCTCCGGGCTAAGTGTGGCAGACGCCGGCCTATTACCCCCGGAGCGATGGAGCTGGGGGGCGCTCGCTCCCTGCCTGTGCCCGGGGAAGGTGCTCATCTCCGGGCTAAGTGTGGCAGACGCCGGCCTATTACCCCCGGAGCGATGGAGCTGGGGGGCGCTCGCTCCCTGCCTGTGCCCGGGGAAGGTGCTCATTTCCGGGCTAAGTGTG
>NW_028283899.1:27500-30540 GCF_059441095.1 Idiotropiscis lumnitzeri
CCCGTGTAGGGCATCTCTGGGCCCGTGTGGCCGACGGGCACGCGACAGGGTCGTCTCGGTCTCGCGACGAAAGCGGTTTCGCGCTGGTTGGTGCGCTAGAGGTCGATCCGCAGGCCGAAGGAACCGTCCACCCGAACACCCCGGCGCGAGGCCGGGGCCGGCAGGGGCCCTCCGATGGCGGGTCATGCTTGCCAATCGGTCAGTGGTTGGTGTGGTGCAGTACATGTCAGGGTGTGGGTGCGAGATGGGCCGGGAGGACCGCTCCTCCTGCGTCGGACCCCGAGTCATAGAAGTGCCGTTTTGTCACAACCCCAGGGTGGGGTGGGTAACGGTAGGGAAGTGCCGGCCAACGCGCAGAGGTCGACCCGCAGGCCGAAGGAACCGTCCACCCGAACACCCCGGCGCGAGGCCGGGGCCGGCGGGGGGCCCTCCGATGGCGGGTCATGATTGCCAATCGGTCAGTGGTTATGTGTGTGCTGCGGTGCCGGCCAACGCTCAGAGGTCGACCCCGCAGGCCGAAGGAACCGTCCACCCGAACACCCCGGCGCGAGGCCGGGGCCGGCAGGGGCCCTCCGATGGCGGGTCATGATTGCCAATCGGTCAGTGGTTGTGTGTGTGCTGCGGTGCCGGCCACGCTCAGAGGTCGACCCGCAGCCGAAGGAACCGTCCACCCGAACACCCCGGCGCGAGGCCGGGGCCGGCAGGGGCCCTCCGATGGCGGGTCATGATTGCCAATCGGTCAGTGGTTATGTGTGTGCTGCGGTGCTGCGGTGCCGGCCAACGCTCAGAGGTCGACCCGCAGGCCGAAGGAACCGTCCACCCGAACACCCCGGCGCGAGGCCGGGGCCGGCAGGGGCCCTCCGATGGCGGGTCATGATTGCCAATCGGTCAGTGGTTGTGTGTGTTGCGGTGGGGCCGGGAGGACCGCTCCTCCTGCGTCGGACCCGGGTCATGGGAAGTGCCGTGTGGCGGTGGTGGGGCCGGGAGGACCGCTCCTCCTGCGTCGGACCCGAGTCATGGGAAGTGCCGTGTGGCGGGGCCGGGAGGACCGCTCCTCCTGCGTCGGACCCGAGTCATAGGAAGTGCCGTGTGGCGGGGCCGGGAGGACCGCTCCTCCTGCGTCGGACCCGAGTCATAGAAGTGCCGTGTGGTGGGGCCGGGAGGACCGCTCCTCCTGCGTCGGACCCGAGTCATAGGAAGTGCCGTGTTGCGCTGGTGGGGCCGTGCCCGCCAACAGCCTTCAGTGGTCGGATACCACGTTTGCAAGCTCCCCGCTGGAATGGGGACTTAGAAGAAATGAGGGGAAAATTCCCCCGGAGCTCCGTGCCTGAGGGCGGGCTGTGAGCCGCGCCGCGTCCGCCAACAGCCTTCCATGGTCGGACACCATTGTTCGCAAGTTGCCCGCTGGAATGGGCACATAGAAGAAATTTCGAGGATAACATCCACCAGAGCGCCAGGGCGGCCGTTATTGCAGTATGCGTCCGCCTGGCAGCTCTCTTCCGCGGGAACCATTGGGCAATTTCTTTCACGGAGGTGGACATAGAAGAATTTTTGTTTCTAAAAACGTGGTTCCTAAAAATGTGCCCCAGGTGTTTGGAAAACCCGGGTAAACCTGGGAAGTAGGCAAATGACCCTCTGACTAGGGGGAAAAACGTTTGCCTACTGCAGCGCCCCTAATGCAATTCGGCGGAACTGCAACGCCCCTGGTCGCCTAAACGCTACCCCTGGTCGCCTAAACCTCACCCCTGGTCGCCTAAACCTCACCCCTGGTCGCCTAAAAGTCACCCCTGGTCGCCTAAATTGTCAACCCCTGGTCACCTAAATTGTCAACCCCTGGTCGCCTAAAGGGGACTTAGAAGAAATGAGGGGGCAAATTCCCCCGGAGCTCCGTGCCTGAGGGCGGGCTGTGAGCCGCGCCGCGTCCGCCAACAGCCTTCAGTGTCGGATACAATGTTTGAAAGGTCCCCGCTGGAAAGGGGACTTAGAAGAAATGAGGCAAATTTCCCCGGAGCTCCGTGCCTGAGGGCGGGCTGTGAGCCGCGCCGCGTCCGCCAACAGCCTTCAGTGGTCGGATACAATGTTTGAAAGGTCCCCGCTGGAAAGGGGACTTAGAAGAAATGAGGCAAATTTCCCCGGAGCTCCGTGCCTGAGTGCGGGCTGTGAGCCGCGCCGCGCCCGCCAACAGCCTTCAGTGGTCGGATACAATGTTTGAAAGTTCCCCGCTGGAAAGGGGACTTAGAAGAAATGAGGCAAATTTCCCCGGAGCTCCGTGCCTGAGGGCGGGCTGTGAGCCGCGCCGCGTCCGCCAACAGCCTTCAGTGGTCGGATACAATGTTTGAAAGGTCCCCGCTGGAAAGGGGACTTAGAAGAAATGAGGCAAATTTCCCCGGAGCTCCGTGCCTGAGGGCGGGCTGTGAGCCGCGCCGCGCCCGCCAACAGCCTTCAGTGGTCGGATACAATGTTTCAAAGTTCCCCGCTGGAAAGGGGACTTAGAAGAAATGAGGCAAATTCACCCGGAGCTCCGTGCCCGAGGGCCGGCTATGAGCCGCGCCGTGCCCGCCAACAGCCTTCCACGGTCGGATACAATGTTTCAAAGTTCCCCGCTGGAAAGGGGACTTAGAAGGAATTTGTCAAATTCACCCGGAGCTCCGTGCCTGAGGGCCGGCTATGAGCCGCGCCGTGCCCGCCAACAGCCTTCCTTTGGTCGGATACAATGTTTCAAAGTTCCCCGCTGGAAAGGGGACTTAGAAGAAATGAGGCAAATTTCACCGGAGCTCCGTGCCTGAGGGCGGGCTGTGAGCCGCGCCGCGCCCGCCAACAGCCTTCCTTTGGTCGGATACAATGTTTGAAAGTTCCCCCGCTGGAAAGGGGACTTAGAAGAAATGAGGCAAATTTCCCCCGGAGCTCCGTGCCTGATGGCGGGCTGTGAGCCGCGCCGCGCCCGCCAACAGCCTTCAGTGGTCGGATACAATGTTTGAAAGTTCCCCGCTGGAAAGGGGACTTAGAAGAATTGAGTAAAATTCACCCGGAGCTCCGTGCC
>NW_028283900.1:0-30207 GCF_059441095.1 Idiotropiscis lumnitzeri
GGTTAATGGGGACCGAGACCACCCGCAAAAACTGAAAATCCGCGAAGTAGCGGCGCACCTTCAAAAATGCTTAAAAAAAATATACAATATATATAATAAATATATAAATATATATATATATATATATATATAGATATAGATATATATATATATATATACGGGGAGAGAGAGAGTGAAATTCATGTTATAACAAAAAAACCAAATTATTATTAAAACGTATTATTTTTTTATTCCCCAGCCATTCTTTTTGTATTTATTTAATTACTCCGACTTTTACCTGCTGGTACGCCGTCCGGTGTGCCCTGTGAAATGAAAGGTGGCATTCTTTATTTATTTATTCATTTATTCATTCATAACTGACAGCCTCGCGCTCCGCTCGTGCCCGGGCAGAAGAGGTGCTCCAATTCGGCTTAACTGTGACACACGCCCGCCCTCCTCCCCCGGAGCTTCCATTCGGTTAAACTTAGGGGCCGCTTGGCACCGCCGTGCCCGGGGAAGGTGCTCCTCTTCGGCTTACTGTGACGCGAGCATGCCCTCCTCCTCCGGAGCTTCCATTCGGTTAAACTTAGGGGCCGCTTGGAACCGCCCGTGCCCGGGGAAGGTGCTTCTCTTCGGCTTACTGTGACGCGAGCATGCCCTCCTCCTCCGGAGCTTCCATTCGGTTAAACTTAGGGGCCGCTTGGAACCGCCCGTGCCCGGGGAAGGTGCTCCTCTTCGGCTTACTGTGACGCGAACATGCCCTCCTCCTCCGGAGCTTCCATTCGGTTAAACTTAGGGGCCGCTTGGCACCGCCCGTGCCCGGGGAAGGTGCTCCTCTACGGCTTAACTGCCACGCACGCCGGCCGGAGCTCTGGTACGGTCCGAACCGCGCGAAACGTCGCCACCGATCGTGTCCGGGGGAACGTGCTCTTCTTCGTCCACTCTCCTCTTCGCCCACGCTCTTCTTCGGCGCACGCCGGCCGTCTAACCGCTCCAGCGCCCCGTCGTGCCGCTTGGCGAAACTACAATGCCCCCGAATATTTTTTAGACCCGCGAAGCACTGAACCCGCGAAAGGTGAACCGCGAAGTAGCGAGGGTTCACTGTATGTATAAGACCAAGACCTACAAAAAAGTCTCTTGGAGCAATGAGCTAGGTTTTACAGGAAGTCGGCCATTTTGAATTTACTTAAAAGGGGGCGGGTCACCACAATGGACTTTGTGTAGAAATTATTATTGGGGCCCGAGCAGCGACCGCGGCGAGGTCCCTATTGTTTTTGTCGAAAATATTATTACTTTTATTATTATTATTATTATTATTATTATTATTAGGGCCTGAGCAGCGACCGCTGCGAAGTCCCTATTGTTTTTGTAGAAATTAGTATTATTATTATTTTTCCGATTGTTCGATCGCATTTTTGACCCCCGAAACATGCACAAAAACTCACCAAACTTGGCAGTCTCATCGGGCATGGCGAAAAATTTTATATTTTGTAACGTCTAATATGAACAGGAAGTGAGTTATGAATTTTTGAAAGTCCGACTTTTTCCCTTTTTTGCATGTTTACAGGGGTCATTCTTTTGCACCCTGATCCTAAAGGCTTCATCTGATTGCCTTAAAGTTCTGTCTGGAGCATCTTAAGACCTGGGACAAACACTGGGGCTAAAATTTTTTGTTTCCGAAATACTATATGACGGGGGCGGGGCTTCAAAGTTTTCACTTAAGATTTCCTTCGCCGCAATGGACAAAATGCTTAATAACTCTCCTGCACATGCTGCTAAAAATCCAAAACTTCACATGTACATAAAGAGTCGGTATCTGAAGACATCTATATGTTTATATTCAGTTATACACCTTGCGCCAATCAATATCAATTTTTACATTTTGACGTACTGCACGGTGCCCTTTTAACGAATCCGATTGAAAATTGGCTAGAAAAGACTCAAGACATTGATCTTACTCTATCCCTATTTTTACGACTTTCCTTCAAAGGGCGTGGCTATTACGGTGCCGCAGAGTCTGATTATTCTCCGTGGCAACAAAAGTTCCTGCAAAATGATTCAGATGATCCATCTTCTGGAAATCTTTCACATTTGAGGATATTCAGGCCCTGAAGACGGCTGCCAACTTATTTTTGATCGCAGTGGTAGTGCCACCAACTGGTTAAAACAAATACAAATTATTTTCGTTGATGTTTTTCTCCGGGCAGGTGAACAAAATCTACCTTATATTTGCTCGGATGAGTGTTTAGGCCTTGAGCATGTCACAATACGAAAGTCTTTCGCCTTCTTCAGAGTGTCACATGATGCTGTCTTGTGACCCGTCTTTATCAGCTGATGTTCCATGAGGGCGTGACTTACCTGTCACAAGAATGAAGGCAAGTCACGCCCCCCGCTGTCCGTTCACTCCGCCAAGATGCTGGTCCAGGTGGTAGAGAGGATGAAGGCTCCCTTGTCTCTGTTCATGGTTTTTATGCCTCGCTTGCAGATCTCAATGGCCTCTCTGATCCAGCGCTGTTGTTTGTTCTCTTCTGTGCGGATGACCCTGCCCTTCTCCCGGTCCATGATGTGGTTTTCCCTTTTGCAGTGGTCAGTGATTGCTGATTTGTAATGTTCATGTTGTGCTTGTTCTTTTACTGCTCTGATTTTTTCATTTTTTTGACAGGTAAGTCACACCCTCATGGAACATCAGCTCAAGACACCATCATGCGACACTCTGAAGAAGGCGAAAGACTCGCCGAAACATGTCAGGTAAAAAATTAACCTAAAACATAATTGTCTGCTTTTAATGAATCAGTCAAATATCAATAATAAGAAGACAAAATGAACCTAATACAAATAAATGAATGCTTAATAACTCCCCTGCACATGCTCCTAAAAATCCAAACCTTCACCTGTAAATAAAACGTCCCGACCTGAAGACATCTTAATGTTATTATTTTGTTATACACACAGTGCCGCCAAGTGGAATCAAAAATTTGTTTTTATTTTAATTTTCACGTACTGCACGGTGCCCTTTTGACGAATCCGACTGAAAATGAGTCAGAAAAGATTCAAGACAATGATCTTACTCTCTGCCGAATTTTGTGACGTTTTGGCAAAAGGCGTGGCTATTAAGGTGCTGAAAAGTCCGATTGTACTCTGTGGCAACAAAAGCTCCGGCAACATGACTCAGATGATCCTATCTTCTCGAAGTTGTACACATTTGAGGATACTTCTGCCCTGAAGACATCTACCAACTTATTTTACATCGTAGTAGTAGCGCCACCAACTGGTAAAAGCTAATACAAGTTATTTTCTTGGATGTTTTTCTCCGTGCAACTCAACAAGGTCGCCCTCATATATGCTCGGATGACTGTTTCGGCCATGAGGATGTCACAATACGAAATTCGTCCTTTTTCATGAAAAGTTGTGGGAGTGGCATTGCACTGTTCGGCAATAAAACAAAGCTGATTATGAGGTTCTAAATATGAACGACAACTTGTAAAACTTTACACACACATCAGGCCGAGCAAATTTATCAATATTTTATACGTTAGTTGTGCAGCTTTTTTTAAATGGCTCGCCATGGCCCTCGAGAAATGTTAAAAAAAGCAGCTCTGGTTGAGTGTTTCACCTCGCTTTTTGTAAATTTTATGGAGTACAGTGAACCCTCGGTTATCGCGGTTAACGGGGACCGAGACCACCCGCGAAAACTGAAAATCCGCGAAGTAGCGGCGCACCTTCAAAAATGCTTAAAAAAAATAAACAGGTCACTGCTCGGGCCCTAATAATAATAATAATAATAATTTCCACAAAAACAATGGGGACCTCGTAGCGGTCGCTGCTCGGGCCCTAATAATAATTTCTACAAAAACAATAGGGACCTCGCCGCGGTCGCTGCTCGGGCCCCAATAATAATTTCTACACAAAGTCCATTGTGGTGACCCGCCCCCTTTTAAGTAAATTCAAAATGGCCGACTTCCTGTAAAACCTAGCTCATTGCTCCAAGAGTCTTTTTTGTAGGTCTTGGTCTTATACATACAGTGAACCCTCGCTACTTGGCGGTTCACCTTTCGCGGGTTCAGTGCTTCGCGGGTCTAAAAAATATTCGGGGGCATTGTAGTTTCGCCGAGCGGCACGACGGGGCGCTGGAGCGGTTAGACGGCCGGCGTGCGCCAAAGAAGAGCGTGGGCGAAGAGGAGAGTGGACGAAGAAGAGCACGTTCCCCCGGACACGATCGGTGGCGACGTTTCGCGCGGTTCGGACAGTACCAGAGCTCCGGCCGGCGTGCGTGGCAGTTAAGCCGTAGAGGAGCACCTTCCCCGGGCACGGGCGGTGCCAAGCGGCCCCTAAGTTTAACCGAATGGAAGCTCCGGAGGAGGAGGGCATGCTCGCGTCACAGTAAGCCGAAAAGGAGCACCTTCCCCGGGCACGGGCGGTTCCAAGCGGCCCCTAAGTTTAACCGAATGGAAGCTCCGGAGGAGGAGGGCATGCTCGCGTCACAGTAAGCCGAAGAGGAGCACCTTCCCCGGCCACGGGCGGTTCCAAGCGGCCCCTAAGTTTAACCGAATGGAAGCTCCGGAGGAGGAGGGCATGCTCGCGTCACAGTAAGCCGAAGAGGAGCACCTTCCCCGGGCACGGGCGGTGCCAAGCGGCCCCTAAGTTTAACCGAATGGAAGCTCCGGGGGAGGAGGGTGGGCGTGTGTCACAGTTAAGCCGAATTGGAGCACCTCTTCCGCCCGGGAACGAGCGGAGCGCGAAGCTGTCAGTTATGAATGAATAAATGAATAAATAAATAAAGAAAGAAAGAATGGCACCTTTCATTTCACAGGGCACACCAGACGGCGTACCAGCAGGTAAAAGTCTGAGTAATTAAATAAATACAAAAAGAATGGCTGGGGAATAAAAAAATAATACGTTTTAATAATAATTTGGTTTTTTTGTTATAACATCAATTTCACTCTCTCTCTCTCTCCCCGTATATATATATTTATATATTTATTATATATATTGTATTTTTTTTTAAGCATTTTTGAAGGTGCGCCGCTACTTCGCGGATTTTCAGTTTTCGCGGGTGGTCTCGGTCCCCATTAACCGCGATAACCGAGGGTTCACTGTACTCCATAAAATTTACAAAAAGCGAGGTGAAACACTCAACCAGGGCTGCTTTTTTTAACATTTCTCGAGGGCCATGGCGAGCCATTTCAAAATAGCTGCACAACTAACGTATAAAATATTGATAAATTTGCTCTGCCTGATGTGTGTGTAAAGTTTCACGAGTTGTCGTTCATATTTAGAACCTCATAATCAGCGTTGTTTTATTGCCGAACAGTGCAATGCCACTCCCACAACTTTTCACGAAAAAGGATGAATTTCGTATTGTGACATCCTCATGGCCGAAACAGTCATCCGAGCATATATGAGGGCGACCTTGTTGAGTTGCACGGAGAAAAACATCCAAAAAAATAACTTGTATTAGCTTTTACCAGTTGGTGGCGCTACTACTACGATGAAAAATAAGTTGGTGGATGTCTTCAGGGCTGAAGTATCCTCAAATGTGTACAACTTCGAGAAGATAGTATCATCTGAGTAATGTTGCCGGAGCTTTTGTTGCCACAGAGTACAATCGGACTTTTCAGCACCGTAATAGCCACGCCTTTTGCCAAAACGTCACAAAATTCGGCAGAGAGTAAGTGAGTCTTTTCTGACTAATTTTCAGTCGGATTCGTCAAAAGGGCACCGTGCAGTACGTGAAAATTAAAATAAAAACAAATTTTTGATTCCACTTGGCGGCGCTGTGTGTATAACAAAATAATAACATTAAGATGTCTTCAGGTCGGGACGTTTTATTTACAGGTGAAGGTTTGGATTTTTAGGAGCATGTCCAGGGGAGTTATTAAGCATTCATTTATTTGTATTAGGTTCATTTTGTCTTCTTATTATTGATATTTGACTGATTCATTAAAAGCAGACAATTATGTTTTAGGTTAATTTTTTACCTGACATGTTTCGGCGAGTCTTTCGCCTTCTTCAGAGTGTCGCATGATGGTGTCTTGAGACCCGTCTTTATCAGCTGATGTTCCATGAGGGTGTGACTTACCTGTCAAAAAAATTAAAAAATCAGAGCAGTAAAAGAACAAGCACAACATGAACATTACAAATCAGCAATCACTGACCACTGCAAAAGGGAAAACCACATCATGGACTGGGAGAAGGGCAGGGTCATCCGCACCGGAGAGAACAAACTACAGCGCTGGATCAAAGAAGCAATTGAGATCTGCAAGCGAGGCATAAAAACCATGAACAGAGACAAGGGAGCCTTCATCCTCTCTACCACCTGGAGCAGCATCTTGGCGGAGTGAACGGACAGCGGGGGGCGTGACTTGCCTTCATTCTTGTGACAGGTAAGGCACGCCTTCATGGAACATCAGCTGATTAAGACTGGTCACAAGACACCATCACAGGGTTCGAAGTTAACTTTAAAAACTGCTTCCCCATAGGGCAAGTGCCACTAAAATTTGCCTTGCCCGAGTGGCCAAATTACTTGCCCAACTTGGGCAAGTGACAATTCTTTTTCTCTTGCCCTGAGTGACTTTTTGTATGACAAAGTGTATAATTACAAATTGCATGAATTTTTTGTTCGGACAGTTCCCGCCTAGAAAGAATTAAAAATACGTTACAATCATAAGTGTTGCTTATATAAAAATGTATCATGTATTAACACATTAATTAGGTGTCTGCTGACCCAGGATTATGTTATTGTTATGTTATGTTATATATCAAAGAGAATGTGGAATGACACTGAACGATGGAAGGTGGAAGGATGTGGAAAGATCGTGAATGACATTGAATGATTTGGAATGACACTGAAAGATTTTGAATAATACTGAATGACACTGAATGAAGTAAAACTCTCTGGGAACGGGCCAATTCAAGATAGCTGCCGCACTGTGGGGGAGGCTTTGGTACCAAATTTGGAAAGAGACCCAAACGGTTGGGTCCATTTTATATCAGTGTGGGGGTGAAACGTTGGTCTCTGCGGAGCTGTCTGAATATTGGAGAAGTGAGAAGACAAAGTAAAACAGAACAATTAAAATCACTCTTCAAATACATATTGTTTGGTAAGCAGAGCATGATTTACAGCTCACCATTTTATTGCATGCACCAAGCATGTTATACATTTTTCTGTCCACGGGATGGCGTAGTCAAGAAAAATGAAGCATCTCGAAGCCCATTCGTGTGTGAAGTATTTCCCTGCAGGGCTTGGCTGCTTTATGGGGCTTCATTTTGCCATCACTAGTTTTAGATAGTTTTAATTTTTGAAAGAGCATTTTCATTTTACAGTGAACCCTCGCTACTTCGCGGTTCACCTTTCGCGGGTTCAGTGCTTCGCGGGTCTAAAAAATATTCGGGCGCATTGTAGTTTCGCCGAGCGGCACGACGGGGCGCTGGAGCTGTAAGACGGCCGGCATGCGCCGAAGAAGAGCGTGGGCGAAGAGGAGAGTGGACGAAGAAGAGCACGTTCCCCCGGGCACGATTTGGGGCGACGTTTCGCGCGGTTCGGACCGTACCAGAGCTCCGGCCAGCGTGCGTGGCAGTTAAGCCGAAGAGGAACAACTTCCGCCCGGGCACTAGCGGGGCGACATTTCGCTCTGTTCGGGAGCGTACGAGAGCTCCGGAGGAGGCCGGCCGGCGTGCGTGGCAGTTAAGCCGAAGAGGAGCACCTTCCCCGGGCACGGGCGGTGTCAAGCGGCCCCTAAGTTTAACCGAATGGAAGCTCCGGAGGAGGAGGGCATGCTCGCGTCACAGTTAAGCCGAAGAGAAGCACCTTCCCCGGGCACGGGCGGGGCGAAATGAAACCGAGTTCAACCGAACGGAGACACGCTTCGGGGGAGCAGGTGCATGACAATTAAGCCGAAGAGGAGCACCTCTTCCGCCCGAGCACGAGCGGAGCGCGAGGCTGTCAGTTATGAATGAATAAATGAATAAAAAAAATAAATGAAGAATGCTACCTTTCATTTCACAGGGCACACCGGACGGCGTACCAGCAGGTAAAGGTCGAAGTAATTAAAAAAATACAAAAAGAAGTAATTGAATAAATACAAAAATAATGGCTGGGGAATAAAAAAATAATAAGTTTTAATAATAATTTTTTTTTTTGTTATAGCATGAATTTCACTCTCTCTCTCTCTACCCGTGTATATATATATTTATATATACATATATATATATATATATATATATACATATTTATTATTATTTTTTTTTTAAGCATTTTTGAAGGTGCACCACTACTTCGCACTTTTTTTTTTTAAGCATTTTTGAAGGTGCGCCGCTACTTCGCGGATTTTCAGTTTTCGCGGGTGGTCTCGGTCCCCATTAACCGCGATAACCGAGGGTTCACTGTATTTTTTTCATTATCGAATTTTATTTTTTTCTATTCAAGTTTTGAGTTCATTTTCGTTTACTAAAATAACCTTGGGCTGCAACTACTATCACAGCAACGGCTCATTATATTTTGGCTGCTAAATATGCCAATTTGTCAGAGAGAAGACCGTGACAAAGAATGGCCCAATCGCAATAAACACTCTACACCATACGTTCCTCGTTGACGTGTACATGGGGTGTTGCAGAGCACAGGTTCCAAGCGTACCGATATTGCAAAATTGGGACAATGCGTGTGACGACACCAACTTCCGCCTCCTATGTCATCGAGCTTGGCGGCACGTTATCATTATGTATTTATTTGTAACAATTTTGACGTTGAGAGTGATATTAAAACTTAAGTAATGTGGTAGTTAAGAAAAAACCCTGGCTTGGGACCCACCGGAACAAGCTATAGCTTCATTTGTACTATTTGAGGCGCTCTCACAATCTGCGGCGCATGCACACAAGGTCGCTAAGTACGCTAGCTGCACTCGGACAAAACACGTAGGTGACTTTAAAAGAGTGACCGAAATTGCACACATGCAACTGTTTATCATAATGTCATAATTTGATATGTACATTTGAAGAGAATTTTTTTCAGCATGGGCACAAGAATTCCACCGAACATCGCCAGTTCAATGGGATTTTGGTTAAGTCCGCAAATAATTGTGGACAATATACTTTGGCTGCGCGCTCGAATAATTTTACTCGTATATACTTCAATGAGGGTGTAGTGTGGGTATCGGGATCTTTAACACGCCCTAACACGAAGCTGACTCTCCAACCGCCACAGCCTTTTAATGACGAAATTATAAAATAAACAAAAACACTGTTCAACAACATAAAATAAAATAAAAAATCACATCATACTTACATTTATAAACTTTAATCCTCAAGAACATTATTCTCAGGTTGACCGAAAGACGAGGACACGGGAGCGCCTCGGGCATGTTCTTCTTCCTTGTGTAGGCGAATGACGTTTTAAGGTGCTTGTCCGCCACCTGCTGTGCTGAACTATGTATTAAATAAGAAAAGCAAATTGTTGAATGTTTTTTCCCCAATGAAGACTGAATTGTAAAATACCCGGAAATGGCTTTTCTGTTTTATTGTGCATTTAAAAAAAATTCAGATTGTCCTTTTTTGTTGAGATAATTGTTGAATATTGAAATTGCACATGTAACTGGTAATTTAGTTTTAGATATTATTTGAACCAGTGGAGGGCCATGCATTTCACACCTGGGCCTTCAATGAAGTCCTACTTAGTCCTACTTGAATAAATCCCCCTCATAATACCATAATTTATGACACCACGGGTGGACAAACAATATACAGAAAAGCACTTAGACAGCACTGACCGAGTGTTGGACGATATAGCTTCTCTTGAAAGGTCCGTGTTGAAAATGGCCTCGCAAGTGAATCTTCAATTTCTAAAGATAAAGATGTCTTTTAATTGTCCCATAACGGGGACATTTGCAGTGTTACAGCAGCAAAGATATACATCACACAGTGGCACCGACGTAATGTAGCCGTTAATGTATAACATTGGCAGCAGGCATTCATAAAAAGCATGCAAATATACACAGTATATACGTATATACACAGATCCCCATGTATATACACACTTACAGCCCACAACATATACAAGTGTAAGGAAACACTCCTAATGCCTGTCTATGGTTCAGAGGGGAAATAAATAAAAATGCTGCAATGATAAAAAAAAATACTGAATGATTGAAAATACTGCAATGATAAAAATACTGCAAGAATAAAAGTACTGTACCCAGCCAACATGTCCAACTGGGCCCCAAATGGGGTAAATGCGGGATTCCTGGGTACCAAGTGGGAATGGGCTAGAAGTGGGCAATGGTACAGGGTTCCATGTGGGCGCCATCTGGGATTGGTGGGCATGGGCTTAAACTGGGCAAATGTTGTGGGTGCAATACGGGTTGTGTATGGGCTAAGTGGGCATGGGTTAGAACTGGTAAAGATAAAGATAAAGATGTCCTTTATTAGTCCCACAATGGGGAAATTTGAGGTGTTACAGCAGCAAAGATATAGCTCACACAGAGTCGGCGGCGTAATGTAGCCGTTAATGTATAACATTAGCAGCAGACATTCATAAAAAGCATGCAAATATACACAGTATAAACGTATCTAAGTGTAAGGAAACACTCCTAATGTCTGTCCATTATACAGAGGGGAAAATGCTGTAATGATAAAAACTACTGAATCTACTACTGAAACCATTTATAGGTCCTATTTGGGTTATGTGTGGGCTAAGTGGGCATGGGTTAGAACTGGTCAACCATGTGAGGGTCTCATATGGGCTGTATATGGGCCAAGTGGGCATGGGTTAGAGCTGGTCAACCATGTCTGGGTCCTATTTGGGTTATGTGTGGGCTAAGTGGGCATGGGTTAGAAGTGGTCACCATTTATCGGTCCTGTTTGGGTTATGTGTGGGATAAGTGGGCATAGGTTAGAGCTGGTCAACCATGTCTGGGTCCTGTATGGGTTATAGATGAGCTAAGCGGGCATGGGTTTGAAAATTTGTTCTGGAGCCTTTTTGATATTTAATGCATGCTATGCTAATAGTAACCACCCTGAAGACTATTCTCAGTAGAACTATTCAATGGATGCCAAAACGATAGAGACATGGCCATGGAGCCTATGCTGCGAGATTGTGAAAGGACGAAAATAAGTGTAGGATTTTTGAGGACCAGAAGTCAGCTTTTATTAGGTTTGACATTGATTTAACTTATGGAACAATGCAAATTATGGTCGGGTTGTTGTTGGACTTTTTCCGCTTTTGACTAAGGGACGGGTGTTTTTATTTTCTGGGACTCTTTAGAACAAGCGGCACGGTGGCGGACTGGTTAGCAAGTCCGCATCACAGTACAGAAGTGCAAGGTTCTCCCTGTGCCTGCTAGGGTTTTCGCCGGTTTCCTCCCACTTTCCAAAAACATCCATGATAGGTTGATTGGTCACTGGTCCAAGGTCTGAGTGTGAGAGCGGATGGTTGCTTGTCTCTGTGTGCCCTGCGATTGACTGGCAACCAGTTCAGGGTGTACCCTGTCGACTGCCCGAAGACAGCTGGGATAGGCTCCAGCACTCCCGGGGACCCTTGTGAGGACAAGAAGCAGTACAGAGGATTGATTGATTTATTAAAATTAAAATTAAATTCATGTATTTATCTATGCTAAATTTAACAAGGCTGGACGTTATATTTTGTGAATTTACATGTACCCCCAACTGTGACTTAATAACCCTTAAGGGACAAGATAACATTTTATAATATACCAGACAGCTAAGATTGTCATCTATGAACTATTTGACAAGGCAGGTCCAGCATTGTCAGCCACATCCAACAGTCAACACAGTTACTTTTTTTTAAATAAACAAAATCAACATTATTAATTAATGTTATTTTATTAATTCTGTATGCTGTGAAAGATCTTTATTCAAAGTATATTTGAAGTTATTTCTACCTTATTGCTTGATTTTTGTAGATTCAAGTTGGAGTTGTCAAAATTACAGATTCTTTTGAAGGCAGCATATTCAAACTGTGAGAAAAGGAGCGAATGCAAGCTACGCGGTCTTTGAGGTGCGGCAGAAGAGCTGAAAGCACGGTGAGTCCCGAACGATAATTGAATTAATTAATTAATCTTGGGTAAATGTCTGGCTCTCATTTTTTAGACTTACTTTACAATGTGTTTTGTAATTTTTCAAGGTTGCCTGTGTTGGAAAACTGCTTGGTGCGTTAGCTAAAACACAGTATGCTAAAATGATAAGTGACGAGAACACAGAGGGTATATCAACAACGTACGTACTCGAATTATTTTGGGGAAAACTTAAGTACATTATAATCACCCTTTTAATAATACTGATAAGCGTTGTGTGTTTTATTTATTTTTATGAGGACCTTTACAACGAGCTACATATTGTTAGCATTGGGCCTACGACGCTAAACACAGTGTCCCTCGATCTCTCTCCAAAATTCTCCAAAAGACTTAAGCTTTCACTCAAATTAATACAATCTACTCCACTAGCTCATTTAAGGCTTTTTTGTGATGTGTTTGATTTGGGTAAGTAAAGCAAAACATATTAACTGTTGAATGTTGCCTGTTATTTAAATAATAGAAATTCAAGATGAAAGTTGAACAGATATTGAAATGCTAGATTGGCTCATTCAGAATCATGCCACAATGTGCTTTGTATGTTTTGTGTGTGGGTTTATCAAGCTCTAATTCAATGCAGTGTCCAAAACGAGCGCGCATAATTGTTGGATGAATGTTGGTTAATAGAGTCAGATAATAGTTAAAATTCCAACAGTTGAACAGATGTTGAAATGCTAGATTGGCTCATTCAGAATCATGCCACAATGTGCTTTGTATGTTTTGTGTGTAGGCTTATCAAGCTCTAATTCAATGCAGTGTTGAGCTGCATTTGAGAGGAACTACGTAAGTAACTAATGTGGAAAAATTGTGACTTCTTTGTGTACTTTTATTTTGAATATTCAAATTTTGTGGGTAAAGGTTAGAGAAAATAAGTTAAAAATGAGAGCTGTACAGGTATTTAAGTTTTTGGTTTGTAAAATACCCGAATGTGGGTTTCAGCAGGTGAGGCAATGATTGGACAGAGCAAAAGCTATGCTCCAAAATAGAAGTGATTACACCTTCACTAGACTAACCTGCAGCTAATTACATAATTATAAAATTAACACTTTAACCTGGCTTCCCCATCACAGATGTATTCTTTTAAATGCAAAGCTTTTTGTTCTAGCTTTTGTTGTTAAATGACATTCATGCCCAAGTGTCTATGCATCCATTGCAGGGATGTTTTCTCAAGTGACGAGTCTGAAGCCTGTGATGACGAAGTACCATCTACACCTCCCCATGGATTGTCACAGAGAAAAAGCTTCCTAACCAAGAGAGGCGCTGCAGAAGGTCCTTGAGTACGTCCAACGTGTTGAGTCTGTGAGTCTACTGCAGGATCTAATGCAGGTATGAAAATGATGAAATTTTAATGTATTATCTTCAAAATTATAAATAATTATTTAATTTCTTGAAATATAAAATTAGGTACCCTAAACCCAAGTAGGAACCCCAGTCCCAGTACATTCCTGATTCTGGAGCTACAGAGATCAAACCATCCTACTGTATCACTAAATAGCCCCACCTCTAAAACCCTGATTCGGAAGGCCGAGTTGAAAGACTTCAGAGTTCAAGATGGTCAACTGCAACTATGATAAGCCGAATGTGTTCACCCCAAGTCGGAAACTGAGAAAAAGACTCAATTTTCACATGATTTCAGTCCCTTCTATATTTAAAAGAATGTATTGGGGCTCTAAAAATGTGAAATATTTTTACAAGTATTTCTTTTACTACTCATAGGCAGTTTCATAATAATAGTACAATTTGGCATCGTGTATTGTTTTTTGGTTCCATTCAAAATGCACAAGACGTATAGACATATTTTGTTTGTGGATCGCTGCAGCATCACACGAGCGCACAGAGACAAACGTGGCAGCAACTTAAAACAATTAAAATATCGAATCGAAATCGGGAACTGAAAATCAAAAATCGAATCGGGGCTTGAGTGAATCGTTACCTCCCTAATCATAATCATTTTGGTAGAATGTTGGGCTCTTGCCCTTTGAGTGTATATGGCGTTACCGAAGCTGTTCACTTAATCGACAATTCCTTTCCTGTGACGTTTATCATACCCAGTTTAACTGCCAAAATATTTTTAAGTGTGTGATGATTATCTGGATCGAGTGACACCCATGTTATAATGGTTGCAGGTATTGGTGGATTGGACGATAGTGTCAGAACAATGATGGCGTTCATCATGACAAATCCTCTGTCTCTGAAGTACAATCTCTTTGGACATCGTAGCAAGAACAAGCGCCGAGACCTGCCTTTTTCTGATGTTCTATACGGTAATATATTTTTTTTTTAATTTTTTTTTTAAGGGATTGTGGTGTGAAGACATTTCAGCATGTCCCATAAGGTTTCACAATCATTAAATAGCTTTACTAAGTTGGCTTCTTGTCTTTTTTGTTTTAGGAGCACTGAAAAGGAATGGAGCCACAAAGGACATCAACGAGAAGGACACAGGCAACCCTGTCCAAGTGGTTCATGGGAGCTTGTGATCAAGGTGGGAATAGGGCAGTTCGAGCTCGGAGATCTCAAGGCAACTGTCAGGTTTAAAACGTCCTGACGCCATTTTTAGACTGAAGGTGGCATAAATCCAGACCAAACCAGTTAGAGTTTTGTTTTTGACCATTCGCGAATGGGAGAGGAAGTCAGGAGGTGAAGCAGGCGTCTTGCCAGTTCAATCTCGCGCACTCTCTCTCACTCTCTACCACCCGTTCGGTCTTTTATCAGCAACCTAAGCAGACAATGGAGGTCTGTCTGAAATTCTAGCAGGCAGGCAGGAAGCAATCAACCACAGTAGTCAGTCAGGAATTCGAAACTAAAGTGTGTGCGTGTGTTCCAGTTGTGCGCGTGTGTGCTAAAGCAATAATGTGAGTGTCTGTGTGTGTGCGCAATTATAACTGATACAAATAGTGTATAAAAACATGATTAGAAATACACAAACTATTTACATATCCTCATCCCATCTCACATTCACCCGTTTGTGGGTTTAAATCATGTCCTTACGGCTTTAAGACAGATCATCATAATGAAATCATACAACAGTGTGGTCATCCGTGGAGGGGCGAAAACCCTCAGTAGGGACAAAATTCCCCTCCTCCCTTCCGGCGTGGAACGAGATTCTCATGGTATGTTGGTCACTTGGGAATAAAACATAAAAAAACTTCACTATACCTAGTGAAAAATAACAAAACTGTCTCCACGCAGAGTTTGTCTCCACGCAGAGCTTGTCTCTGCGGCGACTTGATGGAGGCCCTTGCCTCGTTGTAGGAGGGGACAGCCGTCTTTACCTCCCGGATCTTCGTGTGTGGTGTATGTGTGTGCATGTGTGGGGGCAGGGGCAAAAGGGTCCATGTGTTATTTAGGTTTCAGTGTCCAGTTCGAGTTTGTCATTGTCCAGTTCGAATTCGTCATTCTCAACATCAATCAGGTTGTAATGGTACATTTGGGCAACAAACATGCAGTTAATAATCATCTTTGTCATAAGAATAATGCAACATGAACAGACTACACATAACAAAAATGAAAACCATAATTATCCCGGTATATTGTCTTTCAAATTCTTCGTAGTGGTCATAACATCAATAATTGTTTCATTTTATTAAAAATGTAAATGCAGTAATGTTCTCCAATCAAGGCTAAAATTCTTTATGTACGTCATTAATTTCCAAACAATATCTAATCTTTTTGTTCTGTGGCTTCAACATTCGTTTCTGTGGCTGGTTGTGCGGTTCCGATGTGCGTGTGGTCCGATATTGTGACTCAGGTGGGCTCCTGTTCGAGGGATTCGCGTTGCTCGGCCTTTAGCTGGAAACCGGAGAAGCTTGTACTGCAACTGGTGGATCCAGCTGCCACGCCCCGCGACCTTTGCTGCCGTCGGGGTCACTGCAATCATCTGGCGAGGGCCATCTCAGCATTCACTTGTCCCAACGAAGTCGTTTCAGCACCTTGAAGAAGAGTTGGTCTCCCACACGGACGTGATTTCTCTGTGGATCAGAACACACTGACCAGTAATTGCGTCTTTTTTTTTTTTTTCTTTTTGGTCAAAACATGTTTCCCATGTGGACTGGGACTGATGTGCCAGTCGCTGGTGGTTCTGATGAACCTGAGAGTCGATAGGGGATAGTGTCCTAACTTCGGCTGGCACTATCCTCATTGTTGTGATTGAAACACAGTCTGGTCATTGTCTCCTTTTTTTCCCTCATTGTCTTGATAAGTCTGCCCTTAACAGTCCCATTAGTGCGTTCCACAAGTCCTGCAGACTGTATGCACAATGACGCTTTGAGTCAATTTTGCAACAACTGTCCCACTTGTTACAACATCATTCACAAAATGCATAATTTTCACTTCAAATCACTTCTTGAAATTCCAAATGTCAGGATAATTTGTGTTAGGTTGAAGATGTATTTTATCCCATATTTTACTCTATTAGTATTGCAAAAGAATTGTTCCACAGCGTGACCCATGTTTGACCATATGGATGAGAAGACTTCACAGAGAAGCGGATGCCTGAAGACTGGATCAACGTCTGCAACATCAAAGGAGGTGTGCTGAGACACACCTCTGAAACAAAAGGACTGAGACTTTAGTACCAGAGCACTAAAAGGGCATATCTGCCTTTTCAATCAGTGGATGACTGCCATTGATGTCTGTCTTTCCTCTTGTGTCTGAGATGTTTACATGTTCCTGCTGGTGCTCCCCCCTTCATCCCTTAGTGCAAATACATTGTATTGTTAGGGACTTCCCTAATAAAATAGAGGGCTCGGCGGAGTGTGCTCCAGAACGAATTTGGAGATGTAACTGAGCACACCTCCGTTCGTTCTCCTCGCGAGTAAAAGATCAACTCTTGTCTTCCTTCCATTCATTTAGCCTATGTTCAGTGAATGCTTAGGTGATTGAACCTGACAATTTGATTACACAACACTTTTTCCAACTGTTTTAGCATCAACATATGTTGTCGGAAACAACTTAATCCATTTTGAAAACATATGAATTACAACCAAACAATATTGCATCTCAAACAAATAACACTGTCTAAAAAAAAGTTTTTTGTTGAAAAGTCTGTATGTGGGAACAATTTCATATCATACTACCCCTCTCTTGACACATAGTTATGCTCTTGTGTCACTCTTATTACTTTTCCAATCAATGAATTAGGCAGCCAGGATTTGCCATCTGCCAATTTGCTGATCCTGTCCTCAGCAATGTTTGCACCTTTGTTCTCCCAATGTGTGCGTTCAATTACTGGTACCTTTTTCCCTGGCGTGGGATCAAATTGTCAAGTTGATTTTCTGCGTGTGTGTGCGTGTGGGGGTGTGTTCATTTTCCCTTTTAGCTGCGCTGTGTCGATATAAAGGCGAGGCAGTTTCCAATTGTAATTGTGTCATTTTCTGTTAAGTGAATTTTGCGTTCACAAATAACTATTTTAGACGTGCTTTATGCACAACTTTTCTTTTCCTGTTGTGGTTTTTAAAGCCCAATGTCGACAGAACGCATGAACATTTATCTTGACTGTCAGTCCACATTGTAACCATACAACTCATACAAGATGGGAAACCCCAAATTTTAATTAGCTCACACCCGCCTACGCTCTTCCTGCTTATCCTAACAATCTCTTATCCGTTGGTATCACAATGTTAGTACTCCCATCGCATAAAAGTCAGTTTGATTTCAGGCTGCGACCTTGGTTCTCAAACACTTTTACTTCTTATCAGTCTGGAATGCGCACCTGGTCTGTGTTACAAGTCTGAGTTCCTCCAGTCGGGAGGAAGGTCAAGTCGCGGTTTGGTGATAATTTGGACGGCTCCACAGTCGTGTGGCGCCTCCTAGATGATGCGGGGAAAAAATGACGCTGGGCTGAAATGCACCGCAACTTATCAGTATAATGTGTCCCTGTGACAATTAGGCCGGCGTGCAATGTGAATGTGGTGGGAAAAGAATGTAATTTTTTGATTCCTTAAAGCAGCAGTGAAAGCTCTTAATCACACTCTAAGTGGTTCTCTGCCACGAAATCCAAATTGTTGTGACTAAATATGCAAATGAATTCATTTTGCCCTGGTTCCTGCAGTAACCCAGGCTAATGAAGTCATTTTTTGCAGTCACTGTTTTGCTCAAATGGCTTATAATAATTTGGTAGTGCGTTAAGATGCTTTGTCGATACAATCTTGTAGTGTATCTTCACAAGTTCCAACATACACAACCCATTCCATGGCCATGACGATACTGTTTTAAAGATTACCAAGGCTTGTTGGACCTTTCTCTGCCACATAAATTACAGCCCTGAGAGGCACTGGGCCTCAACTTTATCTATGAAGGGTCAGGGATTTAATGGGGGTCACCGAGGCGTCCCAAGGAAAGTTTTTACAGAAAAGTGGTCTGGCAATATCTTTTCTCTTTCTTATCACTGACAATGCGCCCCTTTAAAGTTTTGACGTTTGTTTGAATTCGCCCGTGCTTATTAATTCTATTGAAGTCCAATTTTGCCAGTGTATCACGGCCTAATGAGTAAAACGCATGTTGATGTAGAACTCCTTCTACACACACTTTTATGTTTGACTTTTTACGTCACGTGATCCTCCATTGCTACCACATCTCGTCCTGAAAAGTTAATGTTTTGTAACAAGACTTACTGCTTCCTCCTTTCTTTCTTTTCTTTTTCCTTCCTTCTGCCCAACACGTTCATGCTTTCTGTGCATAATTTAGAATTTTCTTTTCCATTTTACAAGTTGGCCAATTTAAATTAGGTTGTTTTATTTGAAAAGCCTGTAATTCTCTTTTTTTTCCCCTTTTCACCTAATCACAAATTTCTTATCACAAAAATGAACATGTTAATTCTATTTTATTTCCTATTTTTCCAATCTTGTGACTCATTTCACTTCAACCAGTTCTACCTTAAAGTGGACAAGTACACATCAATGTTTTTTGTAGTTTCTATTTTCTTCTCTGCTTTAATGAAAATTATAGCCCTTCTAGCCAAATTTTTCCTGTGTCATTTCTATCTCTGCATTTCATTCCATTTCTGGCCTACCTTAATACTAAAACAAAAATGCTCTTTCAAAAATTAAAACTATCTAAAACTAGTGATGGCAAAATGAAGCCCCATAAAGCAGCCAAGCCCTGCAGGGAAATACTTCACACACGAATGGGCTTCGAGATGCTTCATTTTTCTTGACTACGCCATCCCATGGACAGAAAAATGTATAACATGCTTGGTGCATGCAATAAAATGGTGAGCTGTAAATCATGCTCTGCCCACCAAACAATATGTATTTGAAGAGTGATTTTAATTGTTCTGTTTTACTTTGTCTTCTAACTTCTCCAATATTCAGACAGCTCCGCCGAGACCAACGTTTCACCCCCACACTGATATAAAATGGACCCAACCGTTTGGGTCTCTTTCCAAATTTGGTACCAAAGCCTCCCCCACAGTGCGGCAGCTATCTTGAATTGGCCCGTTCCCAGAAAGTTTTACTTCATTCAGTGTCATTCAGTATTATTCAAAATCTTTCAGTGTCATTCCAAATCATTCAATGTCATTCACAATCTTTCCACATCCTTCCACCTTCCATCGTTCAGTGTCATTCCACATTCTCTTTCATATATAACATAACATAACAATAACATAATCCTGGGTCAGCAGACACCTAATTAATGTGTTAATACATGATACATTTTTCTATAAGTAACCCTTATGATTGTAACGTATTTTTAATTCTTTCTAGGCGGGAACTGTCCGAACAAAAAATTCATGCAATTTGTAATTAGACACTTTGTCATACAAAAAGTCACTCAGGGCAAGAGAAAAAAAATTGTCACTTGCCCAAGTTGGGCAAGTAATTTGGCCACTCGGGCAAGGCAAATTTTAGTGGCACTTGCCCTATGGGCAAGCAGTTTTTAAAGTTAACTTCGAACCCTGTGATGGTGTCTTGTGACCTGTCTTTATCAGCTGATGTTCCATGAAGGCGTGCCTTACCTGTCACAAGAATGAAGGCAAGTCACGCCCCCCGCTGTCCATTCACTCCGCCAAGACGCTGCTCCAGGTGGTAGAGAGGATGAAGGCTCCCTTGTCTCTGTTCATGGTTTTTATGCCTCGCTTGCAGATCTCAATGGCCTCTCTGATCCAGCGCTGTAGTTTGTTCTCTTCTGTGCGGATGACCCTGCCCTTCTCCCGGTCCATGATGTGGTTTTCCCTTTTGCAGTGGTCAGTGATTGCTGATTTGTAATGTTCATGTTGTGCTTGTTCTTTTACTGCTCTGATTTTTTAATTTTTTTGACAGGTAAGTCACACCCTCATGGAACATCAGCTGATAAAGACTGGTCTCAAGACACCATCATGCGACACTCTGAAGAAGGCGAAAGACTCGCTGAAACATGTCAGGTAAAAAATTAACCTAAAACATAAATGTCTGCTTTTAATGAATCAGTCAAATATCAATAATAAGAAGACAAAATGAACCTAATACAAATAAATGAATGCTTAATAACTCCCCTGCACATGCTCCTAAAAATCCAAACCTTCACCTGTAAATAAAACGTCCCGACCTGAAGACATCTTAATGTTATTATTTTGTTTTACACACAGCGCCGCCAAGTGGAATCAAAAATTTGTTTTTATTTAAATTTTCACGTACTGCACGGTGCCCTTCTGACGAATCCGACTGAAAATTAGTCAGAAAAGACTCAAGACAATGATCTTACTCTCTGCCGAATTTTGTGACGTTTTGGCAAAAGGCGTGGCTATTACGGTGCTGAAAAGTCCGATTGTACTTTGTGACAACAAAAGCTCCGGCAACATGACTCAGATGATCCTATCTTCTCGAAGTTGTACACATTTGAGGATACTTCAGCCCTGAAGACTTCTACCAACTTATTTTTCATCGTAGTAGTAGCGCCACCAACTGGTAAAAGCTAATACAAGTTATTTTCTTGGATGTTTTTCTCCGTGCAACTCAACAAGGTCGCCCTCATATATGCTCGGATTACTGTTTCGGCCATGAGGATGTCACAATACGAAATTCGTCCTTTTTCGTGAAAGGTTGTGGGAGTGGCATTGCACTGTTCGGCAATAAAACAACGCTGATTATGAGGTTGTAAATATGAACGACAACTCGTGAAACTTTACACACACATCAGGCCGAGCAAATTTATCAATATTTTATACGTTAGTTGTGCAGCTTTTTTGAAATGGCTCGCCATGGCCCTCGAGAAATGTTCAAAAAAGCAACCCTGGTTGAGTGTTTCACCTCGCCTTTTGTAAATTTTATGGAGTACAGTGAACCCTCGGTTATCGCGGTTAATGGGGACCGAGACCACCCGCGAAAACTGAAAATCCGCGAAGTAGCGGCACACCTTCAAAAATGCTTAAAAAAAATACAATATATATAATAAATATATAAATATATATATATATATATATATATATATATATATATATATACGGGGAGAGAGAGAGTGAAATTCATGTTATAACAAAAAAAACAAATTATTATTAAAACATATTATTTTTTAATTCCCCAGCCATTCTTTTTGTATTTATTTAATTACTCCGACTTTTACCTGCTGGTACGCCGTCCGGTGTACCCTGTGAAATGAAAGGTGGCATTCTTTATTTATTTATTCATTTATTCATTCATAACTGACAGCCTCGCGCTCCGCTCGTGCCCGGGCGGAAGAGGTGCTCCAATTCGGCTTAACTGTGACACACGCCCGCCCTCCTCCCCCGGAACTTCCATTCGGTTAAACTTAGGGGCCGCTTGGCACCGCCCGTGCCCGGGGAAGGTGCTCCTCTTCGGCTTACTGTGACGCGAGCATGCCCTCCTCCTCCGGAGCTTCCATTCAGTTAAACTTAGGGGCCGCTTGAAACCGCCCGTGCCCGGGGAAGGTGCTCCTCTTCGGCTTACTGTGACGCGAGCATCCCCTCCTCCTCCGGAGCTTCCATTCGGTTAAACTTAGGGGCCGCTTGGAACCGCCCGTGCCCGTGGAAGGTGCTCCTCTTCGGCTTACTGTGACGCGAGCATGCCCTCCTCCTCCGGAGCTTCCATTCGGTTAAACTTAGGGGCCGCTTGGCACCGCCCGTGCCCGGGGAAGGTGTTCCTCTACGGCTTAACTGCCACGCACGCCGGCCGGAGCTCTGGTACGGTCCAAACCGCGCGAAACGTCGCCACCGATCGTGTCCGGGGGAACGTGCTCTTCTTCGTCCACTCTCCTCTTCGCCCACGCTCTTCTTCGGCGCACGCCGGCCGTCTAACCGCTCCAGCGCCCCGTCGTGCCGCTCGGCGAAACTACAATGCCCCCGAATATTTTTTAGACCCGCGAAGCACTGAACCCGCGAAAGGTGAACCGCGAAGTAGCGAGGGTTCACTGTATGTATAAGACCAAGACCTACAAAAAAGTCTCTTGGAGCAATGAGCTAGGTTTTACAGGAAGTCGGCCATTTTTAATTTCCTTAAAAGGGGGCGGGTCACCACAATGGACTTTGTGTAGAAATTATTATTGGGGCCCGAGCAGCGACGGCGGCGAGGTCCCTATTGTTTTTGTAGAAATTATTATTAGGGCCCGAGCAGCGACCGCTACGAGGTCCCCATTGTTTTTGTGGAAATTATTATTATTTTTATTATTATTATTAGGGCCCGAGCAGTGACCGCTGCGAGGTCCCTATTGTTTTTCTAGAAATTGTTATTAGGGCCCGAGCTGCGACGGCTGCGAGGTCCCTATTGTTTTTGTAGAAAATATTATTACTTTTATTATTAATAATATTATTATTATTATTATTAGGGCCTGAGCAGCGACCGCTGCGAAGTCCCTATTGTTTTTGTAGAAATTATTATTATTATTATTTTTCCGATTGTTCGATCGCATTTTTGACCCCCGAAACATGCACAAAAACTCACCAAACTTGGCAGTCTCATCGGGCATGGCGAAAAATTTGATATTTTAACGTCTAATATGAACAGGAAGTGAGTTATGAATTTTTGAAAGTCCGACTTTTGCCCTTTTTTGCATGTTTACAGGGGTCATTCTTTTGCACCCTGATCCTAAAGGCTTCATCTGATTGCCTTAAAGTTCTGTCTGGAGCATCTTAAGACCTGGGACAAACACTGGGGCTAAAATTTTTTGTTTCCGAAATACTATATGACGGGGGCGGGGCTTCAAAGTTTTCACTTAAGATTTCCTTCGCCGCAATGGACAAAATGCTTAATAACTCTCCTGCACGTGCTGCTAAAAATCCAAAACTTCACATGTACATAAAGAGTCGGTACCTGAAGACATCTATATGTTTATATTCAGTTATACACCTTGCGCCAATCAATATAAATTTTTACATTTTGACGTACTGCACGGTGCCCTTTTAACGAATCCGATTGAAAATTGGCTAGAAAAGACTCAAGACATTGATCTTACTCTATCCCTATTTTTATGACTTTCCTTCAAAGGGCGTGGCTATTACGGTGCCGCAGAGTCTGATTATTCTCCGTGGCAACAAAAGTTCCTGCAAAATGATTCAGATGATCCATCTTCTGGAAATCTTTCACATTTGAGGATATTCAGGCCCTGAAGACGGCTGCCAACTTATTTTTGATCGCAGTGGTAGCGCCACCAACTGGTTAAAACAAATACAAATTATTTTCGTTGATGTTTTTCTCCGGGCAGGTTAACAAAATCTACCTTATATTTGCTCGGATGAGTGTTTAGGCCTTGAGCATGTCACAATACGAAAGTCTTTCGCCTTCTTCAGAGTGTCACATGATGGTGTCTTGTGACCCGTCTTTATCAGTTGATGTTCCATGAGGGCGTGACTTACCTGTCACAAGAATGAAGGCAAGTCACGCCCCCCGCTGTCCGTTCACTCCGCCAAGATGCTGGTCCAGGTGGTAGAGAGGATGAAGGCTCCCTTGTCTCTGTTCATGGTTTTTATGCCTCGCTTGCAGATCTCAATGGCCTCTCTGATCCAGCGCTGTTGTTTGTTCTCTTCTGTGCGGATGACCCTGCCCTTCTCCCGGTCCATGATGTGGTTTTCCCTTTTGCAGTGGTCAGTGATTGCTGATTTGTAATGTTCATGTTGTGCTTGTTCTTTTACTGCTCTGATTTTTTCATTTTTTTGACAGGTAAGTCACACCCTCATGGAACATCAGCTCAAGACACCATCATGCGACACTCTGAAGAAGGCGAAAGACTCGCCGAAACATGTCAGGTAAAAAATTAACCTAAAACATAATTGTCTGCTTTTAATGAATCAGTCAAATATCAATAATAAGAAGACAAAATGAACCTAATACAAATAAATGAATGCTTAATAACTCCCCTGCACATGCTCCTAAAAATCCAAACCTTCACCTGTAAATAAAACGTCCCGACCTGAAGACATCTTAATGTTATTATTTTGTTATACACACAGTGCCGCCAAGTGGAATCAAAAATGTGTTTTTATTTTAATTTTCACGTACTGCACGGTGCCCTTTTGACGAATCCGACTGAAAATTAGTCAGAAAAGACTCAAGACAATGATCTTACTCTCTGCCGAATTTTGTGACGTTTTGGCAAAAGGCGTGGCTATTAAGGTGCTGAAAAGTCCGATTGTACTCTGTGGCAACAAAAGCTCCGGCAACATGACTCAGATGATCCTATCTTCTCGAAGTTGTACACATTTGAGGATACTTCAGCCCTGAAGACATCTACCAACTTATTTTACATCGTAGTAGTAGCGCCACCAACTGGTAAAAGCTAATACAAGTTATTTTCTTGGATGTTTTTCTCCGTGCAACTCAACAAGGTCGCCCTCATATATGCTCGGATGACTGTTTCGGCCATGAGGATGTCACAATACGAAATTCGTCCTTTTTCGTGAAAAGTTGTGGGAGTGGCATTGCACTGTTCGGCAATAAAACAAAGCTGATTATGAGGTTCTAAATATGAACGACAACTCGTAAAACTTTACACACACATCAGGCCGAGCAAATTTATCAATATTTTATACGTTAGTTGTGCAGCTTTTTTGAAATGGCTCGCCATGGCCCTCGAGAAATGTTAAAAAAAAGCAGCTCTGGTTGAGTGTTTCACCTCGCTTTTTGTAAATTTTATGGAGTACAGTGAACCCTCGGTTATCGCGGTTAATGGGGACCGAGACCACCCGCGAAAACTGAAAATCCGCGAAGTAGCGGCGCACCTTCAAAAATGCTTAAAAAAAATATACAATATATATAATAAATATATATATATATAATAAATATATATATATATATATATATATATATATATATATATATATATATATATATACGGGGAGAGAGAGAGTGAAATTCATGTTATAACAAAAAAAACAAATTATTATTAAAACGTATTATTTTTTTATTCCCCAGCCATTCTTTTTGTATTTATTTAATTACTCCGACTTTTACCTGCTGGTACGCCGTCCGGTGTGCCCTGTGAAATGAAAGGTAGCATTCTTTATTTATTTATTCATTTATTCATTCATAACTGACAGCCTCGCGCTCCGCTCGTGCCCGGGCAGAAGAGGTGCTCCAATTCGGCTTAACTGTGACACACGCCCGCCCTCCTCCCCCGGAGCTTCCATTCGGTTAAACTTAGGGGCCGCTTGGCACCGCCGTGCCCGGGGAAGGTGCTCCTCTTCGGCTTACTGTGACGCGAGCATGCCCTCCTCCTCCGGAGCTTCCATTCGGTTAAACTTAGGGGCCGCTTGGAACCGCCCGTGCCCGGGGAAGGTGCTCCTCTTCGGCTTACTGTGACGCGAGCATGCCCTCCTCCTCCGGAGCTTCCATTCGGTTAAACTTAGGGGCCGCTTGGAACCGCCCGTGCCCGAGGAAGGTGCTCCTCTTCGGCTTACTGTGACGCGAACATGCCCTCCTCCTCCGGAGCTTCCATTCGGTTAAACTTAGGGGCCGCTTGGCACCGCCCGTGCCCGGGGAAGGTGCTCCTCTACGGCTTAACTGCCACACACGCCGGCCGGAGCTCTGGTACGGTCCGAACCGCGCGAAACGTCGCCACCGATCGTGTCCGGGGGAACGTGCTCTTCTTCGTCCACTCTCCTCTTCGCCCACGCTCTTCTTCGGCGCACGCCGGCCGTCTAACCGCTCCAGCGCCCCGTCGTGCCGCTTGGCGAAACTACAATGCCCCCGAATATTTTTTAGACCCGCGAAGCACTGAACCCGCGAAAGGTGAACCGCGAAGTAGCGAGGGTTCACTGTATGTATAAGACCAAGACCTACAAAAAAGTCTCTTGGAGCAATGAGCTAGGTTTTACAGGAAGTCGGCCATTTTGAATTTACTTAAAAGGGGGCGGGTCACCACAATGGACTTTGTGTAGAAATTATTATTGGGGCCCGAGCAGCGACCGCGGCGAGGTCCCTATTGTTTTTGTAGAAAATATTATTACTTTTATTATTATTATTATTATTATTATTATTAGGGCCTGAGCAGCGACCGCTGCGAAGTCCCTATTGTTTTTGTAGAAATTAGTATTATTATTATTTTTCCGATTGTTCGATCGCATTTTTGACCCCCGAAACATGCACAAAAACTCACCAAACTTGGCAGTCTCATCGGGCATGGCGAAAAATTTTATATTTTTTAACGTCTAATATGAACAGGAAGTGAGTTATGAATTTTTGAAAGTCCGACTTTTGCCCTTTTTTGCATGTTTACAGGGGTCATTCTTTTGCACCCTGATCCTAAAGGCTTCATCTGATTGCCTTAAAGTTCTGTCTGGAGCATCTTAAGACCTGGGACAAACACTGGGGCTAAAATTTTTTGTTTCCGAAATACTATATGACGGGGGCGGGGCTTCAAAGTTTTCACTTAAGATTTCCTTCGCCGCAATGGACAAAATGCTTAATAACTCTCCTGCACATGCTGCTAAAAATCCAAAACTTCACATGTACATAAAGAGTCGGTACCTGAAGACATCTATATGTTTATATTCAGTTATACACCTTGCGCCAATCAATATCAATTTTTACATTTTGACGTACTGCACGGTGCCCTTTTAACGAATCCGATTGAAAATTGGCTAGAAAAGACTCAAGACATTGATCTTACTCTATCCCTATTTTTATGACTTTCCTTCAAAGGGCGTGGCTATTACGGTGCCGCAGATTCTGATTATTCTCCGTGGCAACAAAAGTTCCTGCAAAATGATTCAGATGATCCATCTTCTGGAAATCTTTCACATTTGAGGATATTCAGGCCCTGAAGACGGCTGCCAACTTATTTTTGATCGCAGTGGTAGTGCCACCAACTGGTTAAAACAAATACAAATTATTTTTGTTGATGTTTTTCTCCGGGCAAGTGAACAAAATCTACCTTATATTTGCTCGGATGAGTGTTTAGGCCTTGAGCATGTCACAATACGAAAGTCTTTCGCCTTCTTCAGAGTGTCACATGATGCTGTCTTGTGACCCGTCTTTATCAGCTGATGTTCCATGAGGGCGTGACTTACCTGTCACAAGAATGAAGGCAAGTCACGCCCCCCGCTGTCCGTTCACTCCGCCAAGATGCTGGTCCAGGTGGTAGAGAGGATGAAGGCTCCCTTGTCTCTGTTCATGGTTTTTATGCCTCGCTTGCAGATCTCAATGGCCTCTCTGATCCAGCGCTGTTGTTTGTTCTCTTCTGTGCGGATGACCCTGCCCTTCTCCAGGTCCATGATGTGGTTTTCCCTTTTGCAGTGGTCAGTGATTGCTGATTTGTAATGTTCATGTTGTGCTTGTTCTTTTACTGCTCTGATTTTTTTCATTTTTTTGACAGGTAAGTCACACCCTCATGGAACATCAGCTCAAGACACCATCATGCGACACTCTGAAGAAGGCGAAAGACTCGCCGAAACATGTCAGGTAAAAAATTAACCTAAAACATAATTGTCTGCTTTTAATGAATCAGTCAAATATCAATAATAAGAAGACAAAATGAACCTAATACAAATAAATGAATGCTTAATAACTCCCCTGCACATGCTCCTAAAAATCCAAACCTTCACCTGTAAATAAAACGTCCCGACCTGAAGACATCTTAATGTTATTATTTTGTTATACACACAGTGCCGCCAAGTGGAATCAAAAATTTGTTTTTATTTTAATTTTCACGTACTGCACGGTGCCCTTTTGACGAATCCGACTGAAAATGAGTCAGAAAAGACTCAAGACAATGATCTTACTCTCTGCCGAATTTTGTGACGTTTTGGCAAAAGGCGTGGCTATTAAGGTGCTGAAAAGTCCGATTGTACTCTGTGGCAACAAAAGCTCCGGCAACATGACTCAGATGATCCTATCTTCTCGAAGTTGTACACATTTGAGGATACTTCAGCCCTGAAGACATCTACCAACTTATTTTACATCGTAGTAGTAGCGCCACCAACTGGTAAAAGCTAATACAAGTTATTTTCTTGGATGTTTTTCTCCGTGCAACTCAACAAGGTCGCCCTCATATATGCTCGGATGACTGTTTCGGCCATGAGGATGTCACAATACGAAATTCGTCCTTTTTCATGAAAAGTTGTGGGAGTGGCATTGCACTGTTCGTCAATAAAACAAAGCTGATTATGAGGTTCTAAATATGAACGACAACTCGTAAAACTTTACACACACATCAGGCCGAGCAAATTTATCAATATTTTATACGTTAGTTGTGCAGCTTTTTTGAAATGGCTCGCCATGGCCCTCGAGAAATGTTAAAAAAAGCAGCTCTGGTTGAGTGTTTCACCTCGCTTTTTGTAAATTTTATGGAGTACAGTGAACCCTCGGTTATCGCGGTTAACGGGGACCGAGACCACCCGCGAAAACTGAAAATCCGCGAAGTAGCGGCGCACCTTCAAAAATGCTTAAAAAAATATACAATATATATAATAAATATATATATATATATATATATATATATATATATATACGGGGAGAGAGAGAGTGAAATTCATGTTATAACAAAAAAACCAAATTATTATTAAAACGTATTATTTTTTTATTCCCCAGCCATTCTTTTTGTATTTATTTAATTACTCCGACTTTTACCTGCTGGTACGCCGTCCGGTGTGCCCTGTGAAATGAAAGGTGGCATTCTTTATTTATTTATTCATTTATTCATTCATAACTGACAGCCTCGCGCTCCGCTCGTGCCCGGGCAGAAGAGGTGCTCCAATTTGGCTTAACTGTGACACACGCCCGCCCTCCTCCCCCGGAGCTTCCATTCGGTTAAACTTAGGGGCCGCTTGGCACCGCCCGTGCCCGGGGAAGGTGCTCCTCTTCGGCTTACTGTGACGCGAGCATGCCCTCCTCCTGCGGAGCTTCCATTCGGTTAAACTTAGGGGCCGCTTGGAACCGCCCGTGCCCGGGGAAGGTGCTCCTCTTCGGCTTACTGTGACGCGAGCATGCCCTCCTCCTCCGGAGCTTCCATTCGGTTAAACTTAGGGGCCGCTTGGCACCGCCCGTGCCCGGGGAAGGTGCTCCTCTACGGCTTAACTGCCACGCACGCCGGCCGGAGCTCTGGTACGGTCCGAACCGCGCGAAACGTCGCCACCGATCGTGTCCGGGGGAACGTGCTCTTCTTCGTCCACTCTCCTCTTCGCCCACGCTCTTCTTCGGCGCACGCCGGCCGTCTAACCGCTCCAGCGCCCCGTCGTGCCGCTCGGCGAAACTACAATGCCCCCGAATATTTTTTAGACCCGCGAAGCACTGAACCCGCGAAAGGTGAACCGCGAAGTAGCGAGGGTTCACTGTATGTATAAGACCAAGACCTACAAAAAAGTCTCTTGGAGCAATGAGCTAGGTTTTACAGGAAGTCGGCCATTTTGAATTTACTTAAAAGGGGGCGGGTCACCACAATGGACTTTGTGTAGAAATTATTATTGGGGCCCGAGCAGCGACCGCGGCGAGGTCCCTATTGTTTTTGTAGAAAATATTATTACTTTTATTATTATTATTATTAGGGCCTGAGCAGCGACCGCTGCGAAGTCCCTATTGTTTTTGTAGAAATTATTATTATTATTATTTTTCCGATTGTTCGATCGCATTTTTGACCCCCGAAACATGCACAAAAACTCACCAAACTTGGCAGTCTCATCGGGCATGGCGAAAAATTTGTTATTTTAACGTCTAATATGAACAGGAAGTGAGTTATGAATTTTTGAAAGTCCGACTTTTGCCCTTTTTTGCATGTTTACAGGGGTCAT